>NW_008340856.1:839952-842952 GCF_000622305.1 Nannospalax galili
TCCCCACATCCTCTCCAACATTTGGTATCATTTGTTCTCTTGATCTTAGCCAGTCTGACTGGGGTAAGGTGAAATATTAAAGTGGTTTTAATTTGCATTTCCCTGATTATTAGTGATGTTGAACATCTTTTAAGATCTTTCATAGTCATCTTCACTTCTTCTTTTGAGAACTCTCTGTTCAACTCCTTGGCCCATCTTTTAATTGGGTTGCTTCTTGTCTTGGTTCTCTGTTTTTTGAGTTCGTTATATATTCTGGATATTAAGCCTCTGTTGGATGTGTCGCTGGTGAAGATTTTCTCCCATTCTGTGGGTTTTCTCTTCACTTCCCTGGTTGCCTCCTTTGATGTACAGAAGCTTTTTAGTTTAATGAGGTCCCATTTGTTAATTCTTGCTCTTGTTTCCTGAGCAATTGATGTGCAGTTTAGAAAATCCTTTTTTACACCTATATCTTGTAGGTTTTTCCCAACGTGTTCTTCTAACAGTTTCAGAGTTAGTTTTGGGCTTTATCTTGAGGTCTTTGATCCATTTGGAATTGACTTTTGTACAGGGTGAAAGACAGGGGTTTAGTTTCATTCTTCTATAGGTGGAAATCCAGTTTTGCCAGCACCATTTGCTGAACTTGCTGTCTTTCCTCCAGTTAATGTTCTTGGCCCCTTTGTCAAATATCAGGTGGCTGAAATTGCATTTACTCATATTTGGGTCTTCAATTTTGTTCCATTGGTCTATGGGTCTATTTTTGTGCCAGTACCATGTTGTTTTTATGACTATAGCTCTGTAATACATCTTAAAATCTGGTGTAGTACTCCCCCCGGCATTGCTCTTAGTGCTCGGGGTTTCTTTAGCTATCTGAGGTCTTTTGTGCTTCCATATGAATCTTACGATGTTTTTCTTTCCATTTCTGTGAAAAATGTCATGGGGATTTTGATTGGCATTGCATTGAATCTATAAATGGCTTTTGGTAGGAAGGTCATTTTCACAATATTAATTCTTCCAATCCATGAGCATGGGAGGTCCTTCCATCTTCTGATGTCCTCCTCAATCTCTTTCTTTAATGATTTAAAATTTTCATTGTAGAACACTTTAATGTGTTTGGTCAAGTTTATTCGAGTTTTTTTTTTTTTTTTGGAGCTATTGTGCAGGGGAGTGTTTCCATGTGCTCTTCCAGTGATTGCTTGTTATTGGCATATTGAAAGGCTACAGACTTTTGTAGGTTAATTTTGTAACCTGCCACTTTACTGAACATGTTAATAATTTCTAGGAGTTTTCTGGTGGAATTTTTGGTGTCTCAGATATAATATCATATCATCTGCAAAAAGGGATAATTTGATCTCTTCTTTCCAATTATTACACCTTTATTTTCCTCTTCTCTTCCAATTATTACTCCTTTAATTTCCTGCTCCTGTCTTATTGCTCTTGCAAGACTTTCAAGCACTATGTTAAAGAGAAGTGGAGATAGTGGACAGCGTTGTCTGGTTCCTGATTTCAATGGGAATTCTTTCAGTTTTTCTCCATTTAGGATGATGTGGGTTTGTTATATATGGCTTTAATTATGTTGAGCTATGTTCCCTCCAGTATAATTCTCTCTAGGACACTGAACATAAATGCATGTTCAATTTTGTCCAAGGCCTTCTCTGCATCTATTGAGATGACCATGTGGTTCATTTCTTTGAGTCCATTTATGTGATTTATGACGTTTATTGACTTACGTGTATAGAACCATCCCTGCATCTCTGGGACAAAGTCGACTGGATCATGGTGGATGATCTTTTTGATGTGTGTCTGTATGCGGTTTGAAAGTATCTTGTTGAGAATTTTTGCATCTATGTTCATTAAGGATATGGGTCTATAGTTTTCTTTTTTGGTTGTATCTTTACCAGGCTTTGGTATGAGAGTGATGCTGGCTTCATAGAAGGAATTTGGAAGTTTTCCCTCCATTTCTATTTTTTTGAATAAATTAAGTAGTATTGGATGCAGATCTTCTTTAAATGTCTGATAGAATTCTGCTGTAAATCCATCTGGTCCTGGGCTTTTTTTAGTCAGGAGGTTTTGTATTACTCTTTCAATTTCCTTATGTGTTATGGGTCTGTTTAAGCTACTAATCTCCTTGTTTATCTTTTCAAAAAAAAACAGCTCTTGGATTCATTGATTCTTTGTATTGTTTTGTTTCAATTTCATTGATTTCTGCCCTGATTTTTTTGTTATTTCTTCTTGTCCACTGGGTTTGGGTTTCATTTGCTGTTGCTTTTCAAGTGTGTTGAGTTGCAACGTTAAGGCATTAATTCATGTTTTTTCCAATTTTTTGATGTAGGCAATTCGAGCTATAAACTTCCCTCTAATGACCGCTTTCAGCGTCTCCCAGAGGTTTTGTTGTGTTGTATTGTCCTTTTCATTTAGTTCCAGGAATACTTTTATTTCTTTCTTAATTTCTCTTTTGATCCATTTATCATTCAGGAGTGTGTTGTTTAATCTTTACGTGTTCATGTGGTGATTAGGGCTTCTTCTGGTGTTAATTGCAAACCTTATTGCATTGTGGTCTAATAGAATGCATGGAATTATTTTAATCTTTTTGTATTTGTTGAGGATTGTTTTGTGCCCCAGTAGATGGTTGATTTTGGAGAAGGTTCCATCGGGTGCTGAGTAGAAAGTATTTCCTTTGGTGCTTGGGTGGAATACTCAGTAGATGTCTGTTGGGTCCATTTGATATATGGAATTGTTTATTTCAGATGTCTCTCTGTTAACTGTCTGCCCTGTTAACTTATCTAATGGACACAGTGGGGTATTGACGTCCCCTATTATTAATGAGTTGGGGTTAATCTGGGTCTTAAAGTCCTGTAGTATTGTTTTGATGAAGTTAGGTGCACCAGAGTTTGGTGAATATATGTTCATGATTGTAACTTCTTGGCCACTGGTTCCTTTGATCAGAATGAAGTGGACCTCTTTATCTCTTCTCATTAGTTTTAGTTTAAAGTCTATTTTATCAGATATTAGAAATGCAATGCC
>NW_008340856.1:843958-861164 GCF_000622305.1 Nannospalax galili
AGAAATTCATCCCTATCCTGTTTCAGTTCTTTGATTTGTTTGTGTGTTCTTTAAATGCACTGAATTCTTTTATCATGTTTATAGTTGTTCTTTTAGTTCCATGTCCTGCATTATATCTAAGGGGTTCTCATTGTACTCCTCTAGAGGACTATTGGTATTTGGTGGGGATATGTAATTTGGGTTTTTCATGTTGTTATTTTTTCTCCATAATTTTGACATGTGAATTTCTTCTGTAGTTTCTAATTCTTGTGTGAGACTCAAATCTTCAAGTTTAAGTCTGCTTATTTTTTTGAACTTTACATGTCTTTGTGGTTTGCTTTTGGGGCATGAACGGCTGGTTCCTCTAAGCTTCCAGTTCTCTCTTTTCATTTTATATTGGAGTGGCCAGATTGCTTTTGTCTTCAGGAGTTCCCACAGAGGCCCAAGTCAGACAAGGATCAGAAGCTCTCAGGCTTTCCCCTAAGGTCTGGATCCCTTCAGGATAGATTTTGGTCTCAAGAATTTGGGGTTGGACTGGCCTGAGAGCCCAGCCCAGGAAAGATGCTGGTCTAGGGCAGCTGGTTGCCATCCCACCCAGAGATGCAAAGGAAGATGGGGGCTGGAGGCGGCCCCAATGGCCCTTGGGGACTGCACTGAGGAGATGGGTTGGTCTGGATGCAAAGGACCAGGAAGAGGAAAGGTCATCCCTGGCATCCAGGAAAGAGGCTGGTGGGTTATTCAGACCCAGAGAGGCAGAGGGAGGGGGGGGGGGGCCCAGAGCGCCCCTTGGGTACCTAAGAAAGAACTGGGTTGCTCTGGATGCACAGGATCAGGAAGCAGTGGTGGTTCCCCAGGTGTCTGGGGCACCAAGACAAAGAATGAGACAGGAACCAGGCTAGGAGGAGAGATGGGTGGGGGAGATGAGAGGGTGAGTGAGGCTGGGGGAGTCAAGGCATGGAGGGCAGGATAGACTTACCCCAGAGAGAGAGGCCTGCACATCAGAGAGCTATTTATTTTTATTTTATGTGTATGCATGTATTGCCTGCATATAGGTAAGTGCACCTGTGTCATGCAATGCCAGCAGAGGACAGAAGAGACTGTCAGATCCCCTGGAACTGGAGTTATGAACAGTTGTTAGCTGCCATGTGGGTGCTGGGATATGAACTAGGGTCTTCTGCAAGAACAGCCAGTGTTCTTAACCCCTGAGCCATCTCTCCAGCCCCAGAAAACTTTAAATCTTTAAAGAAAAAGATTGAGGAAAACACCAGAAGATGGAAGGACTTCCGATTGCTCATGTGTTGGAAGATTTAATATTCTGGAAATGACCATCCTATCAAAAGCCATTTATAGACTTAATGCAATGCCAATTAAAATCCCCATGATATTCTTCACAGAATTAGGAAAACACCATCCTAAGATTCATATGGAAGCACAAAATATTTTTGGAGAGAGAGAGAGAGAGAGAGAGAGAGAGAGAGAGAGAGAGAGAGGAGATATATAATGTCTAGCTAGTTTTTAAAAACTAGAGGGAATAGTAATAGTCCAACAACCTGAGGACAAGTTACACATGCGATATCTCTACATGAGTCCAAGTGTATAGCTAAAGGCTACATAACAAGAAACAGTGCCAGACAGGGGAAACCTTCCTTCAAGTTGTTGGCCTGGGTGGTCCAAGAGACTCCCAAAATTATACAAGCTATTGCCACAGCCCTTAATGGCCTCACAGAACTTGAAGGTAAGACCCTACTCCTGAAGACAGAACATACTTTGGACACAGGATTTGGAGCAATGGAGCTGGAACTGACTTGGAAGCCACTTCCCCTGAAGGCTAGCTGTCATAGCTGTGGAGAGCACTATGAAGGTGCCAAGGGAGAACATCAATCAATGGTTCAACATCAACTTCAAGACTAAATAACCACATCAGTGGCTGGTTCAGCATACATTGGTGCAGTAGTAACACTTTTATCTTGGGGCCAATCAACCACTATGTAGTTGAACTAAAAGCCCACTCAATGGGAGGAAACACAAGTGTGGTACTGCAAACATAACCAGATACACATGGTTGGAGAGGTCATAGATCTTAGAGAAAACCCCTTTTGTACTAGATGGAAACCAAGTACCAGAACTGGTCACACATAGACATTGTCTACGAATTGCCCAGGCCTAAGTGACACATCTACAATGAAACCTCTACATCTAAGGCTCACAGAACCTAGAACTACGGTAAAGAAGACACTAATGAAGCTCTCAACTCTCATTAATGAAATTCCCTCATGCACCAGAGGGCCAAGAACATGAAAGGTCACAAATGGCCAAAGCATAGAGATTAAGAGTCTGCAGGACGCTGGTTCTTAGACAGGGCTCCTATACTAAACTTTACCCACCCAAGTCTCAGGGAGCATTGTGAAAAAGGGGGCAGAAAGATTGTACAAGTCAGGGAGGAGGTACATGACCATATGGAAATAGAGTCCTACAAGCTCCTGGGACCCTGCTCATATGAATATTCAGCAATGGTGTCAGCATACACAAGTCCCATGCAATCTCAAGCAGACAAAAACCCAGCACAGAACTGGGGAAATTAACAGCAGACCCCAATCCTAGTTGAAGAAATATTGGTAACTGAATACTGCTAGGTAAGGAAGAGCTGCTCTTCCTAAAGTGAGGACTCTAGATAAGCTGATTAGATGAACTTGAACTGAAGAATATCTGGGGACATGGCGGGGTGGTATGGGAGAGTGCCAGTGGGGATGGGGTTACAAAGATGATTAAGATTGATTGAGAAGTTCTGTATGAAATACACAAAAATTCAATAAAAACAAATTTTTAAAAAAAGTGATATTCCACGGACTGTAAAATTTTAAAACATACTGATATAATTACATATCAATTTGGGTAAGGAATCCAATGATAGAATAAATTTAAAGGAAAACAATATGAGGTTATGATCGCTGATTATATATTGTGCCTGTGTCCTTAAAAGAAAAACAATGAAACAAGCCAAAATACAAAGTAAGGCTGCATCTACTGCTAGATTTAGGATATGTTTGAAGAGAACTTTTAAGTCTTATTGCTTCACAGATGTAAACAACCTTGTCTTAAGATGCTCTTGAGGCTGTAGAGACTGTGAAGGGACAGATTTTATTTTAGAGTAACTTCTTGAGTTCTTTTAAGATGAGATAGGTCTTTATCTGTCCTGAGGGGTTGTCAGCAAACATCAAAAAATACTTATATCCTCGATAGGGTAGCATTTGAATAAAATCTAACCATCAGTCTCTTTTTCTTGGGGTGTGGCTGTCTTTTGTGCTAGATGGTGACTTACTTTCACCTCCTGCATTATCACTGATGCAGAGCAGATAGGCCCTTAGGGCATTTTGGTTTGTGGACTTTATTGTTCCCCTCTTCACCCACAAAAACAGGCACAACTACTGTCTTTCCAGCTATCATGATTCATGAACAACCTTAATTTTTTTTATCTGTTTAAGAAAATAGAACGGTAATGATCCATGCTGACCAGCCCATTATTTCTGCATAAGAAGGACTTCAACTTGATTTGGGGAAAGAGGATTCAGAGCCAAATCTGCAGTCTCAGAACATTGCCATAAGCTGTAATACTTGTAATGTATTAATTTGTAAACATCCTGGCTACTGACTCTGGCTGGGCCCACTAGGTGACAACTCCCAGTGTTAGGATGCCCTGCCTCTCTGTCACATAGAAAGCAATTTCCAAGACTGGGCCTGACAACAATTCCTTGGGTGTTTTCCCCCATAAATACTGTCCTTGTTTGTTTCTCCATTGCTGGGACAAAACACTCCTACCACTACCAACTTGGGGAGGAAAGGGTTTATTCCGCTTACATGTCCCAGGTTGCAGTTCATCAGGGAGTTCAAGGTAGGAACTCAGGGCAGGAACCTGGAGGCAGGAGCTGCAGCACAGGCCATAGAGGAATGCTGCTTACTGGCTTGCTCCCCTGGCCCCTGCTCAGCCTGCTTTCTTATGCAACACAGGCCCACCTGCCCAGGGGTGGCACCACCCACAGTGGGCTGGGCCCTCCCACATCTCTCAATAATCAAGAAGATGCCCCACAGACATGGCCACAGGCCAGTCCAGTGGAGGAAATTCCCCAATTGAGGGTGTATATATTCCCCAGGTGTGTCAAGTTAAGCTATCCAGCATAAATACTGGTTACTATATAAAATTGTTTAGAAACAGTTTTGAGATATCAACTAAGGCAGAGGGCAAAGCCCCTATATTGAAAAAGTAACATTTTTATCTGCCATGTCAAGAGTTACCTGAAACCCCTGCTGGTGGTAGCCAGGTATCTCAAGTCATCCAGTGGCTTTATCAGGAAGTTTTGGCAGCATCTTTAAGGACATACATCAATGGAACTGAAGGCCCATATTCTTTTTGGAGGGTGGAACATCATGTCTCACAGTGGTTTCTCTCTTTGCAGAAGGGGCAGAGCCCTGGGTTTTTTTTAGAACCCCACTGAGGGCAGCTCTTTTCCAGTGCCCTGGTTTTCCCATAGCTGTGGGAAACCACTGTCCCTTTAAAATCTTCTCTTCAGCCTGGAGTTTTTCTGAGGCGGCAGGTTGTTGTCCACCTGGGGAAATGCATCTTTCTCCAGGGATAAAGCTATTATATTTTTTGGACTGATTCCCTTGCCTGTAATCTTTTCCCCTGGGCCTTTTGGACTGTCTACTTTATTTCTGTCATTAAGAACTCCAAAGGCAAATATAAAAATTACTTGGAATATTGTCTCAATGCCTACTTTTGCAGTTTCTTCCTAATATCTAGAGCAGACTGGATGATAAAATAAGACATCAATAATCTGACCCTAGGAAAAATAATATTAAATTATAGTAAACTTAATCCCATGCATACCATTGTCAACGCAAAAGCACACAACTCTCACCTCAAATACGATAAGAGCTTATTCTGGGACCAAATATGAGTGACCATGTTCCAGCAGCACAGATTTAAGTCACCCCCAAATTCTGTCAGTGGTGTACAGCACGTGGGGGCCCATCGTTGAGCAGAGTCATAGAGGATCCTTCTCCCCCAACCATATGCATAGTGCCTTCTGGCACTATGATAGCCATCCATCCAGTGGCATGGAGTCAGCTTAGTCTTGGCTTTGTCTCTCCTCCCATGCTTGGATCATGCAATGTCTTCAGCAACATGACCTTACTGACTTTTTCTGTTGTACATCCAACATTAGAGGTAATAGCCCTGGTTAATTTGAGGACCTCTAGTATCTCTCTGGCCAACAGCGCATGGGGGGTCAACCTGGCCAACAGTGCATGGGGGAGCAACCCACCCCTGGCACTGTAATTTTTTCTTAGCAGTTGTACAGTTTTGGGAGCCTTTGTTTTTATTTTCATGCAGGATTAGGCTGTGTGGGCTTTTCACAACCATTCTGGTGGATATCATTTGTGTCTTACCCAACCATAAAGTTCCCAAGAATCTTACAGCTATAGCTGCCTTTGTTTCTTCAGGAGTACTTGATATCTTTTAAATGGGTTTCACATCTATAACACACTCAGAGGTTGACATTATATATTAAATCAAACAAACAAGGTCTAACACAGTGTAGAAAGGTTTTATCGATTTGTATTGTTTTCTCCATAGATCTCTGTTGAGTACCGTAGTATGGGTAAGAGTCATTAACCTGGTTAGTTTTTTACTATCTTTAGTTATCCCTTTGGAGTCATTCTGCTTTCTGGGGATTTTACATGGAACCTCTTTGTATCTTTTTATTCTTGATACACTCATGGGTGCTGGCTCAAGTTGCCTTGTTATACCTCATCCACTGGACCCCAAAAAGACCACCGAGGACCCAACACACCAAAATGCAAAAGCAAGGGTTTATGGTTTATTTGGGCTTAAACTCGGGCTCTCAGACCTCACCAATGCAGCGGATCCATGCTGAGAGCCTGGAGTAAGGGAGAGTGTAGTCTTTTATAAGTTTTAGACAAAGGGAGGAGGGGGATTCTGAAGTTACATTTTTGGTTGGTTTAAGGAACCCGGGCGCGCCAACATAATTTTGAACTGATTGGACATATAGAGTACAGATCTGGAGGTTTTCCATTGGTGGGTGCTGTTCTCAGGGTTGTGGAATGTGCTGACTGTCACCTGTGGGGTCAGGAGTCTCCTTATAGGGCAGTTTTGTGTCTGGGCTTGCCTAACCTATAGTTTCTTAGAGAGGAGGAGGGAGGGGGGGCGTCAGGGCATGTTTAAAGCAGTAAGCTATGAAGGCAATTAGTGGGGGCTCTGAGGAGGGTCTCAGGGTCCTACAGCCTGACCCTGCACTGGGCTAAGGAGGCAGAGGGTCCCTCTTGTCCCTGTTGTACCTGTTGGTTCCCTGAGTTAGGAAGGCCATGGGTCTGTCCTCTGGCTTTAGCCATATCTGCCATCTCTCCATTGACCAGAAATGGCTGCTGGGGAAGACCCTGGTGGGAAAAACTGCCTTTCTCAGGAGAAAAATGTACCTTGTTTAATCTTTGTGGATCCTTAACCACCCCTGGGATAGTTTTTAATCTTTGTATGTCTTTGTGAACTGTTCCTCTGGTTTTAAAGCCTGAAACTCCTTAGTACAGATTTTGGTTTTTTGTTAATTTCTTCTTTAGGAACTTGGGCTGGACATAAATCTTGCCGCATTTGTCTTCAAGTAACCCAAACTGACCTCTTTTTCTGTTTTGTCTTTTTTTATATCTCTTGTAGATTGTTTTATTATTTTACAGATATGTTTTACATGCAGGTTTGAGTCACTTAGATCTGCTAAAGCTTCCCTCACTTTACAAAGATCCTGTCCCACTAAGGCCCTTAGCAAAACCATTAAAACTCCATACCATTCTTGAGGTCCCTGTTGAATTAAGCTCTTTTAAATATTTCAGGTGAACACAGTCCTATCTGGCCCAGTGAACTGGGCATCATATATTGCTTTTCTCATATCTAGCTCTGTCCGTAATAGCTGTCCCTCTTCTATGGTCCTCCAACCTCTGCTAATCATGGGAATCTCCATTGGTGATGACCAAGTATCTTTAATGCTTTGTACAAGTCATTCCATTAGGGACTACTCCCCTCTGTATTGGCCTATGTTAAACACCCTATGTCTCAAGGATGGATGGGTGGTTATATAACTCAGCTGTGATGCTTCTGAAGAACTTAAACTAATATTATTTGCTCCCATGTCCCATACCCTCATGAGGCACGTGGTGAGGGGCTCTTTTATTGCTTGTTTGAAAGTCTTTCCTAGTCCCAACAGCTCCAGTGCGGAGTATTTTCTGCTGGCTACAGTATTGTTAATGCTTTTATTGGCACATTGAAACATGATTTTTTTTTCTCTTTTCTATTAAAGGTTGAATCTGAGGGGCATCTTTAGCTATTTTTATTTCTAGGTCATTTCTTTTCTCATTACTATTGAAAAATATATATAAAAATCAGGAGCCATGAAGTCTCTCAGGCAGGTCACGTACCGGTCAGGAATTCCAACTCACTGAAAAGTAAGTTTTATGGCTGAGACATCTGGCCTGCTGATAAATAAGTTTTATGGCTGAGACATCTGGCCTGCTGATAAGTAAGTTTTATGGCTGAGACATCTGGCCTGCTGATAAGTAAGTTTTATGGCTGAGACATCTGGCCTGCTGATAAGTAAGTTTTATGGCTGAGACATCTGGCCTGCTGATAAGTAAGTTTTATGGCTGAGACATCTGGCCTGCTGATAAGTAAGTTTTATGGCTGAGACATCTGGCCTGCTGATAAGTAAGTTTTATGGCTGAGACATCTGGCCTGCTGATAAGTAAGTTTTATGGCTGAGACATCTGGCCTGCTGATAAGTAAGTTTTATGGCTGAGACATCTGGCCTGCTGATAAGTAAGTTTTATGGCTGAGACATCTGGCCTGCTGATAAGTAAGTTTTATGGCTGAGACATCTGGCCTGCTGATAAGTAAGTTTTATGGCTGAGACATCTGGCCTGCTGATAAGTAAGTTTTATGGCTGAGACATCTGGCCTGCTGATAAGTAAGTTTTATGGCTGAGACATCTGGCCTGCTGATAAGTAAGTTTTATGGCTGAGACATCTGGCCTGCTGATAAGTAAGTTTTATGGCTGAGACATCTGGCCTGCTGATAAGTAAGTTTTATGGCTGAGACATCTGGCCTGCTGATAAGTAAGTTTTATGGCTGAGACATCTGGCCTGCTGATAAGTAAGTTTTATGGCTGAGACATCTGGCCTGCTGATAAGTAAGTTTTATGGCTGAGACATCTGGCCTGCTGATAAGTAAGTTTTATGGCTGAGACATCTGGCCTGCTGATAAGTAAGTTTTATGGCTGAGACATCTGGCCTGCTGATAAGTAAGTTTTATGGCTGAGACATCTGGCCTGCTGATAAGTAAGTTTTATGGCTGAGACATCTGGCCTGCTGATAAGTAAGTTTTATGGCTGAGACATCTGGCCTGCTGATAAGTAAGTTTTATGGCTGAGACATCTGGCCTGCTGATAAGTAAGTTTTATGGCTGAGACATCTGGCCTGCTGATAAGTAAGTTTTATGGCTGAGACATCTGGCCTGCTGATAAGTAAGTTTTATGGCTGAGACATCTGGCCTGCTGATAAGTAAGTTTTATGGCTGAGACATCTGGCCTGCTGATAAGTAAGTTTTATGGCTGAGACATCTGGCCTGCTGATAAGTAAGTTTTATGGCTGAGACATCTGGCCTGCTGATAAGTAAGTTTTATGGCTGAGACATCTGGCCTGCTGATAAGTAAGTTTTATGGCTGAGACATCTGGCCTGCTGATAAGTAAGTTTTATGGCTGAGACATCTGGCCTGCTGATAAGTAAGTTTTATGGCTGAGACATCTGGCCTGCTGATAAGTAAGTTTTATGGCTGAGACATCTGGCCTGCTGATAAGTAAGTTTTATGGCTGAGACATCTGGCCTGCTGATAAGTAAGTTTTATGGCTGAGACATCTGGCCTGCTGATAAGTAAGTTTTATGGCTGAGACATCTGGCCTGCTGATAAGTAAGTTTTATGGCTGAGACATCTGGCCTGCTGATAAGTAAGTTTTATGGCTGAGACATCTGGCCTGCTGATAAGTAAGTTTTATGGCTGAGACATCTGGCCTGCTGATAAGTAAGTTTTATGGCTGAGACATCTGGCCTGCTGATAAGTAAGTTTTATGGCTGAGACATCTGGCCTGCTGATAAGTAAGTTTTATGGCTGAGACATCTGGCCTGCTGATAAGTAAGTTTTATGGCTGAGACATCTGGCCTGCTGATAAGTAAGTTTTATGGCTGAGACATCTGGCCTGCTGATAAGTAAGTTTTATGGCTGAGACATCTGGCCTGCTGATAAGTAAGTTTTATGGCTGAGACATCTGGCCTGCTGATAAGTAAGTTTTATGGCTGAGACATCTGGCCTGCTGATAAGTAAGTTTTATGGCTGAGACATCTGGCCTGCTGATAAGTAAGTTTTATGGCTGAGACATCTGGCCTGCTGATAAGTAAGTTTTATGGCTGAGACATCTGGCCTGCTGATAAGTAAGTTTTATGGCTGAGACATCTGGCCTGCTGATAAGTAAGTTTTATGGCTGAGACATCTGGCCTGCTGATAAGTAAGTTTTATGGCTGAGACATCTGGCCTGCTGATAAGTAAGTTTTATGGCTGAGACATCTGGCCTGCTGATAAGTAAGTTTTATGGCTGAGACATCTGGCCTGCTGATAAGTAAGTTTTATGGCTGAGACATCTGGCCTGCTGATAAGTAAGTTTTATGGCTGAGACATCTGGCCTGCTGATAAGTAAGTTTTATGGCTGAGACATCTGGCCTGCTGATAAGTAAGTTTTATGGCTGAGACATCTGGCCTGCTGATAAGTAAGTTTTATGGCTGAGACATCTGGCCTGCTGATAAGTAAGTTTTATGGCTGAGACATCTGGCCTGCTGATAAGTAAGTTTTATGGCTGAGACATCTGGCCTGCTGATAAGTAAGTTTTATGGCTGAGACATCTGGCCTGCTGATAAGTAAGTTTTATGGCTGAGACATCTGGCCTGCTGATAAGTAAGTTTTATGGCTGAGACATCTGGCCTGCTGATAAGTAAGTTTTATGGCTGAGACATCTGGCCTGCTGATAAGTAAGTTTTATGGCTGAGACATCTGGCCTGCTGATAAGTAAGTTTTATGGCTGAGACATCTGGCCTGCTGATAAGTAAGTTTTATGGCTGAGACATCTGGCCTGCTGATAAGTAAGTTTTATGGCTGAGACATCTGGCCTGCTGATAAGTAAGTTTTATGGCTGAGACATCTGGCCTGCTGATAAGTAAGTTTTATGGCTGAGACATCTGGCCTGCTGATAAGTAAGTTTTATGGCTGAGACATCTGGCCTGCTGATAAGTAAGTTTTATGGCTGAGACATCTGGCCTGCTGATAAGTAAGTTTTATGGCTGAGACATCTGGCCTGCTGATAAGTAAGTTTTATGGCTGAGACATCTGGCCTGCTGATAAGTAAGTTTTATGGCTGAGACATCTGGCCTGCTGATAAGTAAGTTTTATGGCTGAGACATCTGGCCTGCTGATAAGTAAGTTTTATGGCTGAGACATCTGGCCTGCTGATAAGTAAGTTTTATGGCTGAGACATCTGGCCTGCTGATAAGTAAGTTTTATGGCTGAGACATCTGGCCTGCTGATAAGTAAGTTTTATGGCTGAGACATCTGGCCTGCTGATAAGTAAGTTTTATGGCTGAGACATCTGGCCTGCTGATAAGTAAGTTTTATGGCTGAGACATCTGGCCTGCTGATAAGTAAGTTTTATGGCTGAGACATCTGGCCTGCTGATAAGTAAGTTTTATGGCTGAGACATCTGGCCTGCTGATAAGTAAGTTTTATGGCTGAGACATCTGGCCTGCTGATAAGTAAGTTTTATGGCTGAGACATCTGGCCTGCTGATAAGTAAGTTTTATGGCTGAGACATCTGGCCTGCTGATAAGTAAGTTTTATGGCTGAGACATCTGGCCTGCTGATAAGTAAGTTTTATGGCTGAGACATCTGGCCTGCTGATAAGTAAGTTTTATGGCTGAGACATCTGGCCTGCTGATAAGTAAGTTTTATGGCTGAGACATCTGGCCTGCTGATAAGTAAGTTTTATGGCTGAGACATCTGGCCTGCTGATAAGTAAGTTTTATGGCTGAGACATCTGGCCTGCTGATAAGTAAGTTTTATGGCTGAGACATCTGGCCTGCTGATAAGTAAGTTTTATGGCTGAGACATCTGGCCTGCTGATAAGTAAGTTTTATGGCTGAGACATCTGGCCTGCTGATAAGTAAGTTTTATGGCTGAGACATCTGGCCTGCTGATAAGTAAGTTTTATGGCTGAGACATCTGGCCTGCTGATAAGTAAGTTTTATGGCTGAGACATCTGGCCTGCTGATAAGTAAGTTTTATGGCTGAGACATCTGGCCTGCTGATAAGTAAGTTTTATGGCTGAGACATCTGGCCTGCTGATAAGTAAGTTTTATGGCTGAGACATCTGGCCTGCTGATAAGTAAGTTTTATGGCTGAGACATCTGGCCTGCTGATAAGTAAGTTTTATGGCTGAGACATCTGGCCTGCTGATAAGTAAGTTTTATGGCTGAGACATCTGGCCTGCTGATAAGTAAGTTTTATGGCTGAGACATCTGGCCTGCTGATAAGTAAGTTTTATGGCTGAGACATCTGGCCTGCTGATAAGTAAGTTTTATGGCTGAGACATCTGGCCTGCTGATAAGTAAGTTTTATGGCTGAGACATCTGGCCTGCTGATAAGTAAGTTTTATGGCTGAGACATCTGGCCTGCTGATAAGTAAGTTTTATGGCTGAGACATCTGGCCTGCTGATAAGTAAGTTTTATGGCTGAGACATCTGGCCTGCTGATAAGTAAGTTTTATGGCTGAGACATCTGGCCTGCTGATAAGTAAGTTTTATGGCTGAGACATCTGGCCTGCTGATAAGTAAGTTTTATGGCTGAGACATCTGGCCTGCTGATAAGTAAGTTTTATGGCTGAGACATCTGGCCTGCTGATAAGTAAGTTTTATGGCTGAGACATCTGGCCTGCTGATAAGTAAGTTTTATGGCTGAGACATCTGGCCTGCTGATAAGTAAGTTTTATGGCTGAGACATCTGGCCTGCTGATAAGTAAGTTTTATGGCTGAGACATCTGGCCTGCTGATAAGTAAGTTTTATGGCTGAGACATCTGGCCTGCTGATAAGTAAGTTTTATGGCTGAGACATCTGGCCTGCTGATAAGTAAGTTTTATGGCTGAGACATCTGGCCTGCTGATAAGTAAGTTTTATGGCTGAGACATCTGGCCTGCTGATAAGTAAGTTTTATGGCTGAGACATCTGGCCTGCTGATAAGTAAGTTTTATGGCTGAGACATCTGGCCTGCTGATAAGTAAGTTTTATGGCTGAGACATCTGGCCTGCTGATAAGTAAGTTTTATGGCTGAGACATCTGGCCTGCTGATAAGTAAGTTTTATGGCTGAGACATCTGGCCTGCTGATAAGTAAGTTTTATGGCTGAGACATCTGGCCTGCTGATAAGTAAGTTTTATGGCTGAGACATCTGGCCTGCTGATAAGTAAGTTTTATGGCTGAGACATCTGGCCTGCTGATAAGTAAGTTTTATGGCTGAGACATCTGGCCTGCTGATAAGTAAGTTTTATGGCTGAGACATCTGGCCTGCTGATAAGTAAGTTTTATGGCTGAGACATCTGGCCTGCTGATAAGTAAGTTTTATGGCTGAGACATCTGGCCTGCTGATAAGTAAGTTTTATGGCTGAGACATCTGGCCTGCTGATAAGTAAGTTTTATGGCTGAGACATCTGGCCTGCTGATAAGTAAGTTTTATGGCTGAGACATCTGGCCTGCTGATAAGTAAGTTTTATGGCTGAGACATCTGGCCTGCTGATAAGTAAGTTTTATGGCTGAGACATCTGGCCTGCTGATAAGTAAGTTTTATGGCTGAGACATCTGGCCTGCTGATAAGTAAGTTTTATGGCTGAGACATCTGGCCTGCTGATAAGTAAGTTTTATGGCTGAGACATCTGGCCTGCTGATAAGTAAGTTTTATGGCTGAGACATCTGGCCTGCTGATAAGTAAGTTTTATGGCTGAGACATCTGGCCTGCTGATAAGTAAGTTTTATGGCTGAGACATCTGGCCTGCTGATAAGTAAGTTTTATGGCTGAGACATCTGGCCTGCTGATAAGTAAGTTTTATGGCTGAGACATCTGGCCTGCTGATAAGTAAGTTTTATGGCTGAGACATCTGGCCTGCTGATAAGTAAGTTTTATGGCTGAGACATCTGGCCTGCTGATAAGTAAGTTTTATGGCTGAGACATCTGGCCTGCTGATAAGTAAGTTTTATGGCTGAGACATCTGGCCTGCTGATAAGTAAGTTTTATGGCTGAGACATCTGGCCTGCTGATAAGTAAGTTTTATGGCTGAGACATCTGGCCTGCTGATAAGTAAGTTTTATGGCTGAGACATCTGGCCTGCTGATAAGTAAGTTTTATGGCTGAGACATCTGGCCTGCTGATAAGTAAGTTTTATGGCTGAGACATCTGGCCTGCTGATAAGTAAGTTTTATGGCTGAGACATCTGGCCTGCTGATAAGTAAGTTTTATGGCTGAGACATCTGGCCTGCTGATAAGTAAGTTTTATGGCTGAGACATCTGGCCTGCTGATAAGTAAGTTTTATGGCTGAGACATCTGGCCTGCTGATAAGTAAGTTTTATGGCTGAGACATCTGGCCTGCTGATAAGTAAGTTTTATGGCTGAGACATCTGGCCTGCTGATAAGTAAGTTTTATGGCTGAGACATCTGGCCTGCTGATAAGTAAGTTTTATGGCTGAGACATCTGGCCTGCTGATAAGTAAGTTTTATGGCTGAGACATCTGGCCTGCTGATAAGTAAGTTTTATGGCTGAGACATCTGGCCTGCTGATAAGTAAGTTTTATGGCTGAGACATCTGGCCTGCTGATAAGTAAGTTTTATGGCTGAGACATCTGGCCTGCTGATAAGTAAGTTTTATGGCTGAGACATCTGGCCTGCTGATAAGTAAGTTTTATGGCTGAGACATCTGGCCTGCTGATAAGTAAGTTTTATGGCTGAGACATCTGGCCTGCTGATAAGTAAGTTTTATGGCTGAGACATCTGGCCTGCTGATAAGTAAGTTTTATGGCTGAGACATCTGGCCTGCTGATAAGTAAGTTTTATGGCTGAGACATCTGGCCTGCTGATAAGTAAGTTTTATGGCTGAGACATCTGGCCTGCTGATAAGTAAGTTTTAAGGCTGGCTTGTCCTCTGTGGTTTTTCTCTCCTACACTATCTGTCTTTTTCCCTGAGTCTTTTGCTGAGTCTTGTAGCACAGGTCTAATCTGGGCTTTCTTTTCTCTCTTCTATGGTTTATTTGCAAGTTCTGAGGCTAAGACTGAATTTGCCAGAAACTCCTTAGTCTTTTCAGCCTCCCCTGAGGCTGTTGCCTTTGCCCCAAACAAGTCTTTTATTATGCAAAGAGGTGGCCAAGCCACCTCAGCAGCCTTTTTTTTTTTTTTTCCTTTGGATTCCCCTTTTGCTTCCAAGGCTTGTAAAATTTTTTCTAGTCTTTCCACAATCCTTAAAGAATTTTCACACATACGTGGCAGCAGCCCCCATCACTTAAGCAACTGAGCTATTTTACACCATTTACAGGATGGTGGCCATCTGGGGATTTTCTCCATTGAATCTGTCCCCATCTGCATAGGCAGCCTCATTTTAGTTACAAATTTTGCTGTAACCCATGTAATTGCCAATAACCCCATTATACATGTGGGGACTGCCCACACTCTCCTCCCCCCAACTTTGTTTCAGCCTTTTTCCATAACAGAGACATCATCTTTCCAACTTCTTGTGGTTGTCATATCCAGCCATTCTATGCTACCTAGAAGAGGCTCAGACTAGCCAAGCCACCAAGAAGCAGAGACCAGTCAACCCTCCCCGCAAGAGGCAAAAACCAGCTGAACTGCCTGAAAAAGACACTCTCCAACCTCTTGAACTGCCTTCAAGTTGTACAGTTTCAGTTTAAAGCTCATGATAATGTCCCAAAGATGGACCTGGGACCATCAGACACCTCTATTTGTTGGTCCAATATAACTACATTGCTTACTTCTCCTCTCTCTGTTTATTGCCATTACTCTGTCATTAACTGGCATATTGAGACAGGTGACATGTTTAACATATTGGGGCTGTTGGAACTGGAGCTTTTCCCTTAAAACTCCAGTTGCACTATAAACTAAAAGGAATTTAGGCTAATCTAACAAATTCAGTTTACATGAACACTCATTTGTAAGTCAATTTAATACCATGTAAACAACAGAAAACAACAGGTAGACAATGATAGAATATGTTAATTTCAGGAGAGCTATAAGCTTCATTAGAAGAGGCATAAAGACATAAATTCCTTGGAGTGCCTAAGTAGCCCTAAATCCACAGTCTGGCCTTGCTCAAGCCTTATCAACTGGTCACGCCCTGGACTGAAAAAGACTGTTGGTGGAGCCCACCTGTCTCCTTTAGTCCTATAGATAACTCACCAGCCTGCCTGAGCAAATAATCTTTGTTAAGGTTCAGATAGCCCTGCCCCCTCACCAACAGGGTCTCAAGGACTTCTCAAGCTCCTAAGAGGGAACTGAGCTGATAAGCACCCTAGTCTTTGAAGTCAAGAGAAGCAGACTTTTCTCCACTGTTTGGCCAACACAGCAGGCTTCCCCTTTGATCTCTAAAGAGAACAGGTTTTAACAGTGCCACTCTCCCACTTCCTCCTGCCCAACATTAAAAAAAAAAAAATCTTTCAGCTTTCTGCAGGAAGCAGAATCCTCCCCTTTAAAAGACCCCAGCTCACGACCTGGGACAGACATTTTCTCTGCCTGGAAGGGAATCTGTCCCATGTGTTCCTTTGCTAATAAACTCTGCTTTCTCCTGACCAACCCTATTCATCATATGGCCACTTTTTATCTATCAGATGGTGCCAAAACCTAGTTCTTACTTCAAGGGACCCGCCAGGACTTCTCCAATGCCACTAAACTTGGCTTTCAGGTGCAAAGGGAATTGACACTTTGTGATGACTAGACCTGTGAAGCACATGAAAATTTGCTGTACTCCAGGACCCAAACCTTAAAAGAGACAAGCTACAACCAACACATAGTTACAACAATGAGAGGTAAAAAATAATAGTCTACTTGAATGGGAGGCTTGAGATGCCATCTCTACTGGTCTTAACTCCTCCCTTTTCTACATTGTGATTCTAAGCCTCTTTTTCTCTGAAATAGAGTTATTCCCCTCTCTGATACTCAGATGCTCTATGCTTACTTATGTTCCTGCCCCATCATTCCCTGAGTGCTTTCTAATTAAAATGTCAAGGTAATATTAATTATATTGGTAAACTGTCATGTGCTGTTTGAGCTCACTGAGACACTGACTCTGTAGATGGGATTGGCCCTCCCACTTCATACTCAAGCCTATTATCTCAAGATATGCTCTCCAGGACTTTTCCAGGTTCAGGCTGGCCCCTTGACCCTGTGACAAGGAGGAGAACAACAAAACAGCCTAAGAGTTAAGGCACTATGCAGTTGAGAACTGCTAAGGGGTAAATTAATTTCAACAGAGAGTATTACTGACTATAATAAAACTAGCTAATGGAATTATTTTCAGTACTATTTAGATTTTATTTATTCTTAACCTAATCTGCTAATGTTTCCTTTTGTGTTTCCTGTCTCCTACAAGGTTTTATTAACTTCCTTCAGTTATTTAGCTCTTAAAAAGGAAAAGATGCTACCTCAAATCTATATGAAAACTTAACTCTTTCTTTAAGCCACTAATTACCTATACAAAATGACATCTAAGTTGGTTTGGTAAAATCCTATTTGTCAAATACCATTTTTGTTTTTAGTTTACTTTCACGGTGCTTTAATATGTATTCATTTTGTCTACTTCAAATGTGTTTTGGTTTAAAAATGATAAACCACATTCTCAACAAAGAGTATATAATTAAACATGTATACACAGTCACCATATGTCTTTTTCAGCCAAAATATTCTCTCTTTAATCTACCACATGGTTCCAGGTACTAAAATATATAAATTAATTTTAAATATCTCTCTCTCTCTCTCTCTCCATTCCCCACCAATTGCTCTCAAAATCTCTCTCTCTCTCCCTCACTT
>NW_008340856.1:861305-875175 GCF_000622305.1 Nannospalax galili
TCCATCTACTGACTTGTCACACCACGCTCTCATTACAGGGTTTTCTGCTCCTCTCGCTTGCCTTGAAATCACACGTGTGTCAGAAAACCCTTTCCTTTCTCTGGATGTAGAATGCTATTTCCAGAGATAGGAACACTCACTACTTCCTGTCCAGGAGAGGATCTCTCCTTTCCTCTCCCTGATGATCTAATTGCAGGACACTGCCTTCTGGGACTTGGAAATAACTCAAAAATAATAATTCGAACCCATGCAACAAAAAAGGACACTTTGTTTTGGTGCCTGGTTCTCCTCGCTCTCATTTTGCATGACCAATGTCAAACCCCTTTTCCTCCTACTCCATCCCGGTCTCTCTCTCTTCCTCATCTGCTGCACTTTCCTTCCTGGACTCATGATCCTGCCTCCACTACCTATGGAGAGAGGATTTTCTTTGTCTCCCATCTGCTAGGTTCTGTCGCTATGTCCTACCTGCTTGCTCGGTTCTTTCTCTATCTCCTCTTCACTCTGTACTTACTCTGTCACTATGGGAACCACCCACTCAAAGTCTCAGGGCCTCAAACCTCTTGCTTGTCTTCTTAAATCCTTAAAACAACTAGGACTTTCAGATACAATGAGGCCAAAATGCCTGAAGTTCCTGTGCACCACTACCTGGCCTCAATACGAGCTAGACAATAACTCTGTTTGGCCAGACACTGACACCTTAAACTTCAATATTTTGAGAGATTTAGAAAATTTCTGCCATTGTAAAGGCAAACAGTCTGAATTACATTACAGGCAAGCTTCCTTTGATCTCTGTGCTAATCCCTCCCTCTGGGTCCCATGTTCTTCCCATCAGGTTCTTCTGGATAAGACAGTTTCATGGGATCCCAACCCACCAGGGGCCTCCACCCCTCTTCCCTACCCCTCCACCTCAGCTTTTGATCCTACAATAGCCAATGAACTGCCTCCAATTAGGACCTATCCCCAACAGACACAGCCAAGTCCTCCCCATGCTCTCCCCTTGCTATACTCTCCCTTGCCTCTCATTCCAGGGCCCAACCCACCTCTCCTCCTTTCTCCAACTCAAACTCCCTCTCCATGCCATGACCTTCCCCCTCTCCAGTGCTGCTCTAAGTCCATCACCTGCTCTCCTTCCACTAACTCTCCTCTAGTTGAGGAAACCCAAAACCTTAAACACTTCCTTGCCAAATATTCCCTAGTCTCTCCTATTCTGGCTTCTAGCCCAAATAACCCATTTATCCCTCCTGTATCTAACTTCTACTTCAATTCCAGACCCCGCCTCCAATACCCCTGCCCCTGTGTCCCCTCATGGACAGGACACCCCTCCCATCTCTCTCACTCTGGCCTCTTCCAGGGGCTCCCCTTCTCCCAACCCCTCTCCTATGTCAGGCCATACTTGCTCCCACACTCAGTCTGAACCCCCTGCCCATGGTATCTTTCCCCCTCCAGAAGGTGGCAAGCATGGATGGGATGGTCAAGGTCCATGTCCCTTTCTATCTTGGAGATCTAGGTCACCTCAAATGCAAAATAGGCTCTTTTCTACTAATCCTACATACTTCATACAAGATTTTAAATACATCACTCATACCTATGATTTTACCTGGACTGTCCTGCCCCATGTGTTTTGAGATAGCCCTCACCTCTTTGGACAAGCTCTAGCCTGGGATTTAACCTCCCTAGACCTTAACCTCTCCACTATCCTACAATATGTAGATAACCTACTTCTTTGCTCTCCATCTCTCTCAGTATCCAAGGCCCACACAATAAAACTCCTTAATTTTCTGGGGTACAAGGGATACAGGATATTTTCAGCTAAGACTCACCTTTCTCTACCTCAAGTCAAGTATTTGGGGTTCTTTTTCACACCTACATCCTGCTGTTTAACTATAGATAGGACAAATTACCTAAGGTCTTTAAAGCCCCCCACAACCAAGGAGAAAATTCTATCTTTCCTAGACATTGCAGGGTACCTGCATGCCTGGATTCCTAATTTTGCCTCTTTACAAAGCTGCTCTATAGGCGAGCACACGCTGGGCTCTCAGGGTCCCAGCGCGCACTCCTGGGCAGTGGTTATTAAAAAAAGAAAATGGAAAATTGGAGGATGTTGGAACGATATGAGAATGGAGACATTTTTAAAGAAGGATTTATGCACGAAAATTATGATGGCTGGATATTTCTAGAATTAACATAGAAATGAGAGAGATGAAGGTCTGTGTAGGGTTGTTACAATATAACAAGGATGAGACGAGGATAATGTATAGACAATCCTAAAAATTTCTAAGGTCGCAGCTTAGTCAACTAGTCTAAGGATGTCTAGTCAAGGTTTATTTAAGGATGTTGCCCAAGCTCTATCTACATAGCACATGGTAATTAATGTACCAGACTGGCATAAATAACCTTGTTGGATGTTTAATAGCCAAACTTCAAGGCCTATATTAATCTGGTCAGAGGGAAGAGGCACGGCTTTTCTTCACAATGTAAAATTGGCTTTTATTCAAGTGACCTTTTAAAGGCCTCTGCCAGGTACCACTGTTGGCTTGCTTCAAAGTGCTGGGTACAATTGAAAGGAGCAAAGACATGGTTCTTTACAGTTGTTGGATATTTAATAGCCTATATTTACCTGGTCAGAGGGACTTAAAGGGACAAATTTTTGTTCCTGGCCCTCCAAGGTCAAACAAGTTCCAGGGGCTATAGCGCATCTCTTGAAACGTCCTGTAACTTTGGAGAGTCACCTGTCCTCTTGTTCAGGGAGGCCATGGAGACCCCAGAAGATGGACTTGAACCAGTGTCCAAAGAGGAGGGTCAAAACAGAGGAAACATTTCCTCCATGCTTCCAAGTGAAGCCCAGGTCAAGCAGGACCTCCTGACTGCTTGACTTATCTTCACAAAGATGGAGCTGGTAAAAGAAAAGCCTGAGGAGCCAGGGGCTCCCCCAAAGCCCATGTGACTCCTGAGGACCAAATCCTCATATGGCTTAAGAGTAAAAATAAAGTGGTTTATTTGGGCCAATAGTATGGTCTTAAACACCCAAAAGGAAAGTATAACCAAAATTAAAGTCATCAGTATATTTTAAGGGTTCAAGCGATTACACAACCCAGACATTAGACATAAGTTCTTATGTTATTTAGACGATTATCTCTCATTGATGATTTTGTTCCTAATAAGATGTTACTCAGATGCAAGACTTCAAATCTTGGTCTACAATACTGTAGTGCCCACTTACAGCTAAGGGAGGCAACCCACTGTTGTTCTAGCCAAAAAATGAAATGATGTCTAAATTTGTTTTCTCTCCCTATCTAGAAGCCTTTGAGAGGTAACTGACACTGATTCTAGCCATGCCAACAGCTATCAAAATGCCTGAAAACAAATCCTGAGTCCATCACTCTCGAGTTCAGCCCTGGCAGAAGAAGAAAAAATGAAAAAATGAGCTATTACCTTGGTGCTAACCATTGCTCCTTGCCTCTTCGGATATTTTCAGAACCAAAATCCAAAAACTCTTACTCTCATGCTAATTTTAATCATTTGTTACCTTCCTTCCCTCCACATGTACACAAGCACCTGTCAATCATCGAGGACCCTGTTGAGATGCATGAAGAGGGAACCCCCACTGTCTGACCAACCCCTAATCCAGCTCCCCCTCAAGTCGACCCTGTCCAGCAGGAAGTAGCAAGATGACAACGGTGCTCCCATCCTATAACACAAAAGGCTGGAATGTTAAGGTTCAGATAGCCCCGCCCCCTCACCAACAGGGTCTCAAGGACTTCTCAAGCTCCTGAGAAAAGGGAACTGAGCTGATAAGCACCCTGGTCTTTGAAATCAAGAGAAGCAGACTTTTCTCCACTGTTTGGCCAACACAGCAGGCTTCCCTTTTGATCTCTAAAGAGAACAGGTTTTTAACAGTCCCACTCTCCCACTTCCCTCCGCCCAACTTTAAAAAAAAAATCCTCCCCCTTAAAAGACCCCAGCTCATGACCCAGGCAGACATTTTCCCTGCCTGGAAGGGAATCTGTCCCATGTGTTCCTTTGCTAATAAACTCTTCTTTCTCCTGGTCAATCCTATTCATCATACAGCTACTTTTTAATCTATCAATCTTCAGACGAGACCCTGGAAGACACCAGATCCTGGCACAGAGTTAAGTTTTGCAGCTGTGTGCAGGAGAGTTCCTGTATAAGACCAGTCTACTCCCTCTTCAGATTGCTGATAATCATTCCTTGAGGAAAAGTGATCAGTCTTTTGCTGGGCTTTCTGAATCCAGGGAACACATTCCTTGCCTATTGCAAGTCTGACTCTGACTCTTATTTCTAAACTTTAAACTCCTCCCTTTTTATGTCCTCCTAAATCTAACAGATAATACATATACATATGTATTAAATATGTATATACATAGCCATACATAAGGATAAATTTAAAATAAGTGAAATATTTTCTAGCATCCATTTAGATTTATCACTTACTATTTTTTTTTTTTTTGGTTGTTTTGTTTTTGGTCTTCTTTTTTTTTTTGAGACAGGATCTTACTATGTAGCCAACTGACCTGGAACTCAATATGTAGACCAGGTTAAATATTTGTTTGTTGCCATTTAGATTTATCTCTTACTTTTTTTTTTTTTTTTGGTTGTTTTGTTTTTGGTCTTCTTTTTTTTTTTGAGACAGTGTCTCCCTGTAGCCCCAGCTATCCTGGAATTCACTATGTAGACCAGGCTGGCCTTAAAGTCACAGAGATCTGACTGCTTCTGCCTCCCGATTGCTGGGACTAAAGATATATTTCCCCACGTCCAGCTATCACTTACTAGTTTTAAGTTAGACTGTTGATCTGTTTAGTTTTTCCATAGCACAAAGCAATCATTAATCCTAAATATGTACTTCTAAAGTTATGATCTTTTCTTAGAAGTGAGGTAGAAAACTTACATCTTCAAGGCTCAGAGAAGACTCTAATTATATGCCTCAAGTAGACACCCAGTACACACAAAAGGGTCATAATGTGAGGTTAGTGATGCAGACTAAACTGTATTCTCTGTGCTTGCTTGTATATC
Source organism: Nannospalax galili (assembly GCF_000622305.1). Classification (NCBI taxonomy): domain Eukaryota; kingdom Metazoa; phylum Chordata; class Mammalia; order Rodentia; family Spalacidae; genus Nannospalax; species Nannospalax galili. The sequence continues at coordinate 866,337 of NW_008340856.1, forward strand.
CAAAGTAAAAGAGATAAAAAGAAGCACAGCATAGACCTGGGGTACCCATTACACTTCTGAGTCCTCAACATAGAACAGACACTGCTGGCCTGTCCCTTACCCTTATTGCCATTTACCCAGCAGTAGGCATCTCCACAACTCCAGTGGCTATTTTTCTCTTCAGGTGTTCCTGGAGACTTAAGTGTGCTTGTTTTGTTTCTTTGCAGTATTTTAAAGATATAATTTAAAAGAGCAGCTGTGCTTTTATTTCATGAAATGAAAACACATGGAGTCTAAGTTCTAAAGGCAGCATTTAGAAAACAGGTAGGAAAAAACAAAGAGCACCTTTAAATTTTTGGATCAATAAAAAGCATAGAAGCAGCTAATCCTAGTATTCACTGAACCCAGAATGTGCTATTTAATGAAGTTAGCCTACCCAGGTGTAATGACAGAGTTAGTTCACCTTCACAGGTCTCAGGGTGGCTCTCTTGGAAGCCAGAGTGGTCTAGGACATCAGTGGATCAGTCCTTATGGTGATAGTCACTTGGACAAGCCATGTACTATTCCATCCAACCTACAAAAGTGATATAGTTGACTCTAGGTGATTTCTAAATTTGGTGCCAGTGACACTTAGACATTACGTAGGTTTCTGCCCAGGGAATAGAAGCAAAGAAACCAAGGTAACATGCAAGCTGACAGCAGAGTACAACCAGCTAAGCAACAATTAGGGGAGCTCACCAACAATGTTTCTGACGGTTCCTGGATGAGCCCCTAAAGATTTTTGTCAAGGGCGGTGGGAACACGGCACAGCTCCACACTGTCACCTTCAGCATTCTGAGGAGTTCCCTTAATATTTTAGGGACCTCAATGTAAATAAAACCAGTCTTTGGCTGTGATGCAGAAAAGAATTTCAAGACTCGCAAGTATGAAGAAGAGTTGGGGTTTATTAAAAGGAGGAAGGTTCTCAAGGAATAAAAGTACACCAGAGAGAATGGGTGTGTGCTTCTCAAAAAGTAGCCACAGTTTATTAAAGGGCATTTTAACATAGATTGTAATCACGAGGGATTAAGGGGCTCCCAAAGTGTCTTGGATGGGATTGTTATCTGATACAGTAAAACCAGAAACCACTAAATCTGATACAGTAAAGCCAGATAATGCTTTTGTACAAAGCATTATCTCCTCACATGGGCCCACAAGGTAACTAAAAGCAAGATGAAAACCTTACATCTCTGCCACATCTGTGTCTCTGTAGCCTTTGTTAGGTTTGAGCTAGGGGCTAATCAGATATTTCCTTACAATCTTATAGATACTAGCAGGCATTCTAACAGAATATATCTGTGAGTCTCTGACAGGTGCCAGGACTTCCAGAAAGATATACTAAGTTCCAGAGGCAAGGCAGCTCTCTCTATCTCTCCATCTCCCATAATTGAGTCTGGGATCCTTTATTGCTACAGGAGAGATGAACAGCCCACCTGAGTTTGTAAAGTAAACTCCCTAGGTGTCTGGATTCAAGGAGAGTAATGGGTGCCAAGGAACTTAGAGACCTCAGACATGAAAGGACTCAGACCCATTCCCCATCCACCTTGACCCAGTAACTGCACCTAAGGTGCCCTTCCTTCATACCTCTCATACCCTTCCTCACTTCCCCATAGTGCAAGAGGCTCCCCCTCCTCCCATTCCTTAAATGCCTTGAAAGCAATGCCTTGCTTTTCCAGGTAATCTAAAATTCCCCCTCTCTTCAGACCCTACCACTGTTTATACCATTAAATAAACCTTGTGGTCTCAAGGAACAATCTCTGGCTTAGTGTCCTTGTGCTGCACAGTTTTTATCAACTTGACACAAGCTAGAGATACCTGGGAAGAGGGAACCTCAAATGAGGAATTTCCTCCATCACACTGACCTGTGGGCATGTCTGTGGGGCATTTTCTGGATTGCTGATTGATGTGGGAGGACCCACTATGGGAGGTGCCATCCCTAGACAGGAGGGCCTGAGTATAAGGAGGGGTAGCTAAGTAAGCCAGGGGAGACAAGCCAGTAGCAGCATTCCTCCATGGTTCCTGCTTCAGTTCCTGCCCTGGCTTCCCTCAGTGAGGAACTGTGACGTGAGATTTATAAGAGGAAACAAACCCTTTCCTTCCGAAGTTGGGTTTTGGTCAGTGTTTTTTCACAGCAACAGAAAGCTAACTAGAACAGTCCTCTATCATATCCTAGATCTTTCAGCCTTCCTGGCAGAACTAAAATGTTTTAAACAGGCATGTGTGCCCCTCCCCTTGGCTATTAGACTGCTGAGACAATGGATACCAAGAATTTCCCTAGGAATTTCATGCTGGGAAAAGGAACAGGATGAAGACCTGGTTCCAGCTGGAGGGGAAAGTTGTCTCCTTGAAAGATTCACACAGTTTGGACAACTTATTAGACCACTGTACAGGAGAGACTGGAGACTGATGACTGCTGACCACACCTTGACCAGGATTGCTTAAGTATGCATACCTCTTGCCCTCTGTATAAACCCAAATTTCATGTAATAACTCCAAAGGTGGACTTAGGGGGGCACTGGGCCTCTTTGTTCCTCTCACCAATGTGGTCGTATTGAATACACCTCCTTTCTCTGCTTTTCATTATTGTGAGCATGCTATGCCAGAAGCATAGACAAACACAGTGGTCTTTCCATAATGTCAGAATTCATTGAATAACAATAAATTAATAAGGTTCACTGATTTCAATGGCAGCAATTTGCCAGATAATCCCACCTAACCTTGTAATTTGGTTGAGGAAAATGCAGGTTCTTTTATTCGGAACTTAATTACTAATACTCACTCTCATAGCACACAGTATATAGTAAATATATCTTTATATCTAAATACATGCATGTGGTTTACAGAATGAATACAAGTTAAAGTTAATACAGAATGAATACAACTCTGCTTATAGCAGAGTTTGAAAGGTTTGAAAGTGAGCTGAGGGTCAGAATTGATGAGAAACCAAACTCGTGCCAGGAGAAAGATGCTGCTGGAGCTACTGGAGTCAGGGTTTGAAAGCAAACCCTATAGGGTGAAAGGCCAAAATGGAGTGTTCAAAACGGTGGGTTCAGGTCTAGAAAGGTGAAAAGTGGATGGACAGGCTGTCCAGTAGGCCAAATCAGCAAGGGGAGACCAAACGAACTAAGGCTCCAGGGAGAGTCAGGGAGTCCCCCTACTTATTGTTCCTTGATGCACCGTACCAGGTATTATTAGAGCAGCATTAGAGGCCCATTAAGGGAAAACTCCTTCTGGTCAAGAGAATATAATCTCTGATCTGGGTAGAGACTAACATCCCACTGAGACAGGATCAATCATCTGGCCAAGGTCCTAACCCTCGGGAAGGTGAGTTCTTCTTAAGTCGTGCTAAAGAAGTAGATGGAACAATTATTCCTTTAATGAGATATTGTACTCTTCCTTTCCAGAATTTCTGCTCCAGGTGTCATCCCTACAAGCTACCATAGGGTTTGTTGGATCTGCCCACCTTCCTGAAAGCTGCAACTTTTCCTTTGCCTTTTCTGTCTCTTTCTTCTGGACGAGGGCCAGAACCCAAGTATCCTTTTTCTGATATTTGGCCTTCCTTACTCTTTCTCTTAAGTCCCCTCTTCACTGTATGTCTGACCTTCGTGCCAGCTTAACTCAAGCTGTGCATGACTTTTTTCCTCTCTCCTTCATTTTCCTTCTCTGAACACCTGCTAAGATTTACAGCTTGCCTGCCCTGGGTTTTTTGGGTTATTTTGTTTTTTCTTCTTTTAAATTCAAATAAAATTAATCTCAAGCTTCTGAGTCCATTCTCTTTTTTAAAGATTCACCTTTCGTGTGTGTGTGTGTGTGTGTGTGTGTGTGTAAGTAGGTGCCTGTGGAAGCCAGAGTCATCAGATCGCCTGGAGCTGGACTTACTGGCCATCCACTGTGAATGTTGGGGATTCAACCCGGGTCCTCTGCAAGAACACCACATGGTCTTAACCACCGAGCCATCTCTCCAGTCCCCTTGAATCCATTCTTAAAATTTTTTGTTGAGACTAAGACCCCCACCCCAAGTGGGGACCCCAATTTCTCTAGTATCTGGGGACTACTATCTGGGACACCCAAAATGTCTGATCATGGTATCAGATGACGGATTGGTGGGGGCCATGATATCACAATGTTAGGTGTCCATCACTTTATGGGGTCCAGGTGTGGGAGTTACACTCTTTCTTCAGTCTGGTGAGTCTGGTAAGTCTTTGAGCCTGGTTTCCCTGATAAGTTGTTTTGGTTTTGTTTTGCTTTGCTTTTTACCTTTTGAGACAGGGTTTCCTTGTAGTCCCTACTGGCTTGGAACTTGCTATGTAGACCAGACTGGTCTCAATCTCACAGAGGTCTGCCTGTCTCTGCCTCCCGACTGCTAGGATTAAAGGCATGTGCCACATTGAACAAATCTCTATTTTTCACCATTACCTTGATTGGTGTATTTGGACGGGTGGCCAAGCATAGCCTATTGAGATTGCCAGAGGCATGGCTTTTACCCTACAAACTTCAGTTATAGTTCAGCCCTGAGAGAATGCTTCCCATTTCAGGCTCCAGTCACAAGTAGTAGGTTGTCACTACTTCTGACTGACTGCATCCTTGGGCTCAATTAATGTGTTAGAGTGGTTCACAGAGCAGAAGGCAACACTTTACTTATGTTTACCATTTATTATAAAGAATATACAAAGGATACAGAGGATGAGCCAATGGAAGAGATGTACATTCACCTATGTAGACAAACAGGGCATGGAGCATTGATGTCCTCTCCAAGCTCCCACTCTCCAGGACACCCACATATTCAGCTATCTGGAAGTTCGCAAACCTGGTGCTTTTTACGGCGGCTTCATTATGTAGACAACTTTTATCCTCTCTTTCCTCCCTGGAGGCAAGGGGCAGCCTTTGAGTTACAATCCTCTAATCTCCTGGTTTGTTCCCCTAGCAACCAGTTTTCTGTCAAGTAGTTGGTTATCCAGGAACTTTCCAAAACTTTTCTCACTAACATAAACTCAGATATTGTGGAAAGGAGGTTTTTGTGAATAACAGAAGACCTACCTTTTACCTTTAGCCATCTTGGATTGTCTCAGTACTGACTAAGGAACTGAAACAAAAGGCCAGATACTCTTAGGGCTCTAGTCCCTTGTGAAATCACAGGGCTAGCAGCACTGTGAACCAGGAACTCAGGTTGAACATCAAAACATCTATTCATGTATTTCATAAGAATGTACAAGTAAAAGCAGAAAATATTAACAAAGAGTAGAAGAAAATGGAAAAGACAGAGCTTAGAAATAAAATAACATTTAAAACTTGCAGGATGTTTCAATTAGAGAATAGAGTTGACACCGATAAAATTAATGAACTTGACAAATCAATAGAATACTCTCACTGAATCTGAGGCTTGTTTAATCTGCTTGTCTGGCTTGCAATTAGCTTCAGGGATCTGCCTGCCTCTGCTCCCCTAGCACTGGGGTTTCAGGCAGGTGCTGTCATGTCCAGGTTTTTACACAGATTCCAGGAATCCAAACAGGTCCTTGTCTTAGATAGCAGGCACTCTACTGACTGAACCATCTCCCTAGCTCCTAATTTTAGCATTTCTAAAAGATAAAGTCAAATTCACATAATGTTCAATTTTAGGATGAGAGGTGGTAGGTTGGAGCAAGAAGCTGAGGCCTTCAAGTGAAAGCTTCAGTAGGGTACTAGTAACACCACTGGCAGACAAGGAGCACCATATGGTGGAGTTCTGAAGCAAGAGACACTTTGCATTAGTCCCATCAGACAAAGCAAGATATTCATACTTGAAGATTTCTAAGGAGGAGGGAGGGCCCATACCACAAAGCAGCCGGGTTAGTTAACTAGCAGCCTATAATTCTACGTGCCTTCAGGAAGAGTGCGGATTCAGCCCTTCAAGGAAGGCATAAGAAGAGAAGCGCGGCAGAAGCAAGCTGTGTAACAGCACTTGGAGGGGAGAGGTTGCAGGAGTGGACCTGATCTGTGAGACAGCAGCACCAGTGACCTAAAACATACCACTGAAGTGGCTATGCTTGTGTGTTGTTATTAAGTGAAGATGCAAATCTGGCTGAATATTTGATTCTGCAGGACATATTCGTTGACATAAGAGCACAGCTTTTACCTCAAAGGGAGTAAGAGCTCATTTATCCTGGAGTCAAATATGAATGACCATAACCCAAGAATACAACTTCAGTTACCCCAAATACCACATTCACATACGGTAACAATTTCATGAAGTTTTTAGAGTTAACAAAACAAAGAAAGTTATAGATCACTTTCCAAATACATTGGTGGGAACATGAGGTAGGCGGGTCACAGTTGAGTAGAGAAATCTCTGCTGCAGGCCTCAGATGCCATCGGATGATATTTTTAGCTTTTAGGTTGGAGGAAACAAGAGGTCTGTTTGTACATTCCAAAAGGACTTACCTCATATCATAAGGATGTGAAGTCACACACAGATGTGGGCACTAATGGTTTTGTAGGAGTAAAGACAGCCTAAAATAATTTGACTCTGGACCTGAAATTTTTTTTTCTGCCTTTATGAAACTGGGTCTCCCTGTAAGCCCCAGCTGTCCTGGAACTCACTATGTAGACCAGGCTGGCCTTGAACTCACAGAGATCCACCTGCCTCTGCCTCCCAAGTGCTGGGACTACAGGTGTGTGCCACCATGCCCTGCTAACTCTCCACAATTACTGAAGTTTGAATCAGTCAAGTCATCCTTGTAGAATGTTTAATGTAGATGAGAATTTCCAGTGTTAAGGAGACATCAGCTAACACAGAGAAACCCAAATGCTTTTCAGAGTAGCTCTATATTTTTATTTTATAATCATCAGTTCTGAGCATGTCATTTCACATACTTACATAGTACAAAATAACAGAAAAATGATTAGAGTCATTCCAGAAACTGTTCAAAATTCTGTCTTAATCACATTCAGTGATTCAATGAGATCAGTGTTGATTACCCCCAAGATAAAAGTGCCACAGCTACACCAATAAACCTCACCCACCCAGGGCTCAGGGACCATTGCGGAAGAGAGAAAAAAGATTGCAAGAGCCAGGAGTGCTGCAAGACCGTAAGGAAATAGAATCCTCCAGCCTTCTGTGAACTTGCTCAAATGAACTTACAGCAATAGTGACAGCATGCATAAGACCCACATAAACTCAATCAGAAAAAAAAGCCAGCATATATTAGATTTAGGAGAGCAGGAAAAGTAAGGAGTTCAGAGTTTAGAAATAAGAGTCAGAGCCAGACCTACAACAAGCAAGGTATGTGTGTTCCCTTACTCAGAGAACACAGCAAAGGGCCGAGGCCTTGCCTCCAGAATCAGGCATCTGCGTCGAGGGAGGGGCGGTTTCCACTTTTATAGGAACTCTGCTGAACACAGCTGCAGGAAATTTCTCAGTGCCAGGGTCTGGTGTCCTTGAGGGCTTCTCTCCCAAGATTATTTTCTCAGGCAGACAAGCTATCTTAGGGCACTAAAGGACACAGGTTGGCTCCATAAACAGTCTCCCTCAGTCCAGGGAGTAGCCAGTTGATAAGGCTTGAGCAAGGCCAGTTGGCCACTTTAAGGGATTTATGGCTTTCCCTAATGAGGCTTGTGGCTCTTCTGCAGTTCACACATTCTATCAGCATAGAGCTGGGAAAATGGACAGAAGTCTCCACCTTAGCAAAGGAACTATTGGTAGCTGATCACTACTGGGTGAGGGAGTCACTCTTCTTTGAGGGAGAGACTCTAGATAGGCTGATAAGGCTCCAGTGGAGGAACTCACACCTAGGGACATCTAGGTACACAAACTTGACTTGATAAGCCTTAACATATATGACACAATGTATGAAATCCTGTGGGTAGGCTGCAGATAGAGGAGGGAGTCTAAATATGATTAATATGTAATGTATGAAGTACACAAAAATTCAATAAAAATATACATTGAAAAAACACAAATAAATAGACCTCCCTCTGTTCCCTGGACCTGCACTACCCTCAGGCCTCTCTCCGGGGTAAGTTGATCATGCCCTCCCCGCCTTGACTCCCCCAGCCTCGATCACCCTCCCATCTCCCCTGACCATCTCTCCTCCTAGCCTGGGACCTATCCGATTCCTTGTCTTGGCACCCCAGACACCAGGGGAACCACCACTGCTTCCTGATCCTTTGCATCCAGACCATCCCAGTTCCTTTTGGGGTCCCCAGGAGCCCTCTGGGCCTGGCCCCACCCTCACCTCCCTCTGCTTCCTTGGGCTGAACAACCCACCAGCCTCTTTCCTAGACATGGGGGCTGACCTTTCCTCTTCCTGATCCTTTGCACCCAGACCAACCCAGTTCTTCAGTACAGTCCCCAGGAGCCCTTAGGGCCTCTTCCCATCTCCCTTTGCATCTCTGGGTAGCATAGCCACCAGCTTCCCTAAAACAGCATCTTTCCTGGGCCCTGCTCCCAAGCCAGTCCAACCCCCAAATTCCTGAGGCCAAAATCTTTCCCAAAGGGATCCAGACCTTAGGAGAAAGCCTGAGAGCATCTGATCCTCATCTGACTTGGGCCTCTGTGGAACTCCTGAAGACAAAAGCAATCGGGCCACTCCAATATAAAATCAAAAGAGAGAACCAGAAGCTTAGAGGAACCAGCTTTTCATGCCCAAAAAATAAACCACAAAGACAAATAAAGTTTACAAAAAGAAGCAGACCTAAACTTGAAGCCTTGAGTCTCATACAAAAAAAGAGAAACTACAAAAGAAATTCACATGTCAAAATCACAGAGGAAAAAATAGTAGCATGAAAAACCAATATAACATATCCCCACCAAATACCAATAGTCCTCTAGAAGAGTACAATGAGA
>NW_008340856.1:876000-886819 GCF_000622305.1 Nannospalax galili
CTGGTCTACATAGTGAGTTCCAGGCCAGCTGGGGCTACAGGGAGACTCTGTCTCAAAAAGACCAAATTAAAGAAAAAAAGATAAAACCAGAATTCATCCTCTTATTGTCTGCAAGAAAGCCATCTTAGCTTTAAGGACAGACACTACCTTAAAGTGAAATTTGGGAAAAAAATATACCAAGCAAATGGTACTAAGAAAAAAGCAGGTGTAGCAATTCTAATATCTGATAAAATAGACTTTAAACTAAAACTAATCAGAAAAGATAAAGATGGTCACTTCATTCTGATCAAAGGAACAATAAATCAAGAAGATATCACAGTCATGAACATATATTCACCAAACTCTGGTGCACCCAACTTCATAAAAAAAATACCACAGGACTTTAAGACCCAGATTAACCCCAACTCATTAATAGTAGGGGACGTCAATACCCCACTGCCTCCATTAGACAGGTCAACAGGGCAGAGAGTTAACAGACAGACATCTGAATTAAACAGTACCATATATCAAATGGACCTAATAGACATCTACCAAGTATTCCACCCAAGCACCAAAGGACATACTTTCTACTCAGCACCCCATGGAACTTTCTCCAAAATCGACCATATACTGGGGCACAAAACAAAGCTCAGCAAATACAAAAAGATTGAAATAATTCCATGCATTCTATCAGACCACAATGCAATAAAGCTTACAATCAACACCCGAAGAAGCCAAAATCACCACATGAACACATGGAGATTAAACAACACACTCCTGAATGATGAATGGGTCAAAAGAGAAATTAAGAAAAAAATAAAAGTATTCCTGGAATTAAATGAAAAGGACAATACAACACAACAAAACCCCTGGGACACACTGAAAGCTGTCCTTAGAGGGAAGTTTATAGCTCTAAGTGCCTACATCAAAAAATCGGAAAGAACACAAATAAATGACTTAAGGTTGCAACTCAAGACTTGAAAAGCAACAACAAATGAAACCCAAACCCAGCAGACAAGAAGAAATAACAAAATCAGGGCAGAAATTAATGAAATAGAAACAAAGAAAACAATACAACGAATCAAGGAATCCAAGAGCTGGTCCTTTGAAAAGATAAATAAGATTGACAGACCACTAGCCCAGTTAACCAAAAGAAGAAAGAGCACCTCCAAATCAACAAAATCAGAGATGAAAGGGGAAATAATACAGATTAGAGATGCATGTGCCAACATCTCAGTGTTAGTATCAAAAACAATGAGTCTTTCTGCAAGGAACAATATATTCTAAAATGAAATGGAGATTCTTTTAAAAGGTTAAAAACTCATTCAATTTTATGTCTTACAGGGCTTATACTGAGTTCAATATTGTATAACTGTATTAATTCAACTGTGAACCTAGAAACTTACAGCTACTTGTGAAAGAGATGTACTCTTGCTCTGGAGTATGTTACTGAATATATTAAAACTGTAATGAAATGCTTCTTCTAATCATGTAGTTATTAAAATTTTTTAAAAAACACAAATACAAAGATCTATGAAGAATAAAAATAAAAAAAAAAAAACCTCAACAACTCAAATTTTTTTGACAGGGTCTCCCTAGTCCTATCCTTCCTAGAAGTCACTATGTGGACCAGGCTGGCCTCAATCTTGAAGAGATCCTCCTGCCTCTACCTCCCTAGAGCTGGGATTAAAGGTGTACATCAACGTGCCCCACCTCAAACGAAAATGTTTAAAATCAAACATTCCAACACAATACAATCCAAAGATATACTTAGCCATGCCTTCACTTCCTCCGCATCCTGGGAACAGCATATTCCTTCCTGGCCATGCAAGACCACCTCCCTATCCCCTGATGCCCACTGGGAAATCAGAAACAACCTGACTATATGAAACCTGCCCCTTCCTCTGAGACCTGTAAGAAGGAACCCCCAGTCTGACTAATGGGCTTAAATTCTCCTCAGAGTCCTTGCCATGCTGCTGTTTGTCTGTCTGTCCATGGTATACATATATCTTCCAGTAAACCTCTAATAAACATAAAGACACACTGAGGAAAAATAAAAGGGAAATGTAGCAACAAAACGTCCAAAACTAAAAAGCAAAAATTCCCCACTCTCTCTCTAATGTTCAATCCTAGTTGCCTGGAGCCTGGCCCAGTAGCTTGTGATACCTTATAAGATAATTAGAGCCTAAGTCCTAATGGCCCCTAACACTTCACCACAAATGGCCAGTCTCAGGAAGGAAAAATGATACTATAAAATTTATTGTCCAACAAGATAGTTAGCTGACCACCCCCTCATATATTCAAATACACACAAATGGCCTATGAGACAAGCTCAGGTAAAGTCTCTGAACTACTACAGAAAGGACCCCAATCCCCCTCAAGGGTGTGATTTATTTTCCCTCCCCCGCCCCACCTCCATAAATATACCAGAATTCATGTGCTGTGTTCCTGTCTACAGTGTGCATTCTTTATTAAATCTTTTATATCAATTCTAATCTGTAAAGACTTTTACTCTTGTACCTTAGGCTATATCTCCTGCCACAGCAGAAAATATTAAGTCTTTCTTTTCCATAATTAAACCATTATGTTTCTATAAGAAGATTAATACACAGTAAAAACACTGCAATTTATTACAATTCATTACACAAAATACTCGACTCTGAGCTGAGCAGTGTGTACTGTTATTTTCTGGTGAGATGGCAAACACAGACCAGGCTGTGTCTCATAATCAAGCCCTGACAGAATACCTCTCATTCGTTATGTATTTGACTTTGAACTAATTTTTGGCTGTTGTTGCAAGGTTTCCAGTTTGGGTCTTAAGAGGGACATTGAGGCAGATTGTCCTTTGGAATAAGAGGTTTATTAGAGGAGACATGAATACCATGGCCAGACAGACAGCAGCATGGTAGGGGTTCTGAGGAGAGTACAGACTCCTGAGGCAGCATGGGGGCCCTTCTTACAAGTCTCAGAGGAAGGGGAGGCTTCATGTAGTCAGGCTGTCTCTGATTCCCTACAGGGCATCAGAGGATGGGGTGCCTTGTTTTGTCTGGAAGGAATACGCTGCTCTCAGGATGTGGGGTAAGTGGGGGGATACTTCTGGTGGAAGTGTACCTATCATACCACCAGGGCCCTCTGTTGTCCTGGAGTTTGGTAAGCTGATGCCTATAAACTTCCTGGGGGACATGAGAATGACCCATCACTGTCCTGGAATCCTGGCACCTGAGGAGTCTGTTAGGGGGTTAGAGGTTGTCAGACAGGTAAGGGGCCTGCCATTTCCTTGACAGTAAGAGGCTGTTGCAGTGGGCATGGCCTGAGCAGCCTTCTGGTCCGGATTCTAACAGTTCTGTGTTCAGAAAACTCCTACTATTGCCATATTTTTATTACCTCCGCATTCGTTTACGTGACCTCATGTGGGGTTTCAACCTACATTTTAAGAAGTTGGACTCTAAATAATAGACCATAACATTCAAGTCATGAAAGCCAAAAAGGGGGAAAACAACACACGAAATTCAGGGGGGGAAGAGAGACAGAGATTCAAAGGTACTCAAAGAAATAATACTAAAAATCACCCCCTCCAAATTCCTCAAAGACATAAAATTGCAGATCCAGAAAGCTAAGAAGTTTCCAAAATAGAATAAACTCAGTAAATCTATATCAATACCGATCTTGATTAAACTTCTAAAAACTAAAGACACGTAAAGAAACATATATGGCAGAGAGGAACAATGCTTTAACTGTAAAGGAACTTCAGTTTGAACAAGGTTCGTCATCAAAACTATGGGTTTCAAGTCCTGAAAGACCTGTCAGCCAAAAACATTGCGTAGGTCAGGTGTGGTGGTTCATGCCTTTAGTCCCAGCGTTCTGGAGGCAGAGGTAGGCAGATCTCTGTAAGACTGAGGACAGCCTGGTCTATATAGTGAGTTCCAGGACAGCTTGGACTACAGGGAGACACTGTCTCAAAAAAAAAATTTTTTTTACAGAGATGATGAAATTATTCAGTATAAGAAACTAAGAAAAACTAAGAAACTGCTGTCCTTAACCAGTGGTGACTGGCAGCCTCTCAGACAGAAAGAAGATAATGGATTGGTAGGATTTTCTGAATGGAAAGAACAGAATGGGTAAGAGTGAAACAATTTGACATACTGCCCTTCATATCATGGATTTCTTTTAAAAATGTTCATTGTGTATAGTCATTGTACATGGGGCAGTGCTACATAACATGTTCACACTGTGTGTTGGGCACATGTCCCTCCTGGGCCTGCTTAGCTCCCCTTTCTCCCCACTCATCCCTCCCCTCAGGTCCCTTTTGTCTCCTAGACAGTTTCACTCCTACTTTCATGTCAGATACAACATAATTTTATGTGTCCATCTAAAACCTGAGAACCACAAATCGGAAGGAACATGGTTTTTAAATACATTTTCCGACAAAAGTTATAACTTATGACTCAAAACTTTCCATGTTTTTACATAACAAATTTTCTTTTTATTCCTCTGTTGTTAAACATCTAGGTTGGTTCCATAGCTTAGGTACTGTGACTAGTGCTGTAATAAACACTGGAGGGCAAGCATCTCTGGACTATCGCAATTTGGAGTCCTTTGGTAAATTAGTGCTGCAGCTGGGTAATATGTGGGTATTGATCAGGCTGTCCTAAGTCATGCTTTGTTATGTAAAAAAGTATCTCTGTAGCATAACTCTAAATCAGCATTATTCTTTTTGCTCAGGACTGCTTTGGCTAGTCAGGGTCTTTTTGTACTTCCGTATGAATTTTAAGATTGTGTGTTCTGTTTCTGTGAAGAACGACATTGGAATTTTGGTGATAATGTCGAATCTGTAGATTACTTTGGGGAGTATAACCATTTTCACAGTATTAATAATTCAAATGCATGAGCCCTGATAGTAATGTTGAATCCAAGTTTGTATATTTGTTGACATTTGACAAAATAGTCAAAGGCAACAATAAATGTGGTATATGAAGAAATCTGTTCACAGCTTGGAAATCTCCACTCTGAAAGCAATTCACCATTTCTGACAGTAATTCAGGCCATTTCTGAGGGAAATTTTTCTCCGCTAGTAATGCTAACAGCATCGCTGAACTGCTTCTGCATCTGTGCTGCTGGGCATCGATGAGCTGTGTTCATTTCAGTGAGCCCTGATCAACCTGGCAAATTTTGTTCGGTTCACTTTCATCGGTTTTCCAGTTCGTTTTAATAGTTTCTTGGCGTGGGGTGGGGCAGCTATTAAAGCCAGGCACGTTTCTCCGTGGTTCTCCACTTCATTTCTGAAACAATGCCTAGAATATAAATTGCATGGGTAAATTTTCATGTGCTGTTTACACATGTTGAAAGCTGACTGAGAACAAGCAACCATGTTTATTTCTTTTTTCTTCTCAATGTATATTTTTATTGAATTTTTGAAGATTTCATACATTTTAGTCCCTCCCCTATTTGCAAGCCCCTATTGCCCACCCGTAGAATTTCATGCATTCTGTCTTATGTGTTAAAGTCTATCAAGTCAAGTTTGTGTACCCAGATATCCCTTGGTGTGAGTCCATCCACTGGAGCCTGGTCAGTCTATCTAGTGTCACTCCTTTAAAGAAGATCAACTCTCCCTCACCCAGCAGTGATCAGCTGCCAATAGTTCCTCAGCTAAGGTTGGAGCCTCCCACCCCTTTCCCCAGTTCTATGCCAGTTTTTATCTGATTGAGTTTGCATGAGTCTTGTGCATGCTGTCACCATTGCTGTAAGTTCCTAGGAGCCTGGGAAACTCTGTTTCTTTATGGTCATACACCAACCCTGGCTCTTACAACCTTCCCACCCTCCCCCCCCTTCTATAATGGTCCCTAAACCCTGGGTGGGTGAGGTTTAGTGTAGAAGTCCTATCCAGGGACATGCAGTCTGTAGTCTCTTATTCTCTACACTTTGGCCATTTGTGGCCTTCTGTGTGCATTGCCCTCTGCTGCACAAGGAAGCTTTGCTCATGAGAGTTGAGAGATCATTTACTAATTATCTCTACCACTTGTTCCACTAAGTTCCATTCCGTGAGCCTTAGGTGTAAATGTGTCACTTAGCATTGGGCATCTCACAGATACCTATTCTCTGTATGTAATCAGTTGTGGAACTCTGCACTAGACACCATCTATTGAAAAACAAGCTTCTTTGATGAGTGCTGGCTGTATACTTGTCTGTAAATGTAAGGATTTATATTTAGCATATAGTAAGAAATTGTTTGCCTAGGGATGTGACAGTAGGGTTTTCTCTGGGATCTATGACCTCTCCAGCTATGTGTATTTGGCTATGTTTACAGTGCCACACGAGTGCTCTCCCATTGAGTGGGCTTTAAGTCCAATTAGATAGCTGTTGATTACCCCCAAGATAAAAGTGCCACTACTGCATGGAGTTTGCTGTGCCAGTCATTGTTGTGGTTATTAGGTTTTAAAGCTGAAGTTGGAATATCGATTGATTTTTCTCCCTCAGTAGCTTGCACAGTTTCCTCCAAAACTATGGGAGCTTGTCTTCAGGGAGGAGGCTTCCAGGCCAGTTCCAGCTCCATTGCTTCAAGTCCTGTGTCTGAAGAATGTCCTGTCTTCAGCAATAGGATTTTACCTTCAAGTTCGGGGAGGTAATCAGAGGCTGTGACAATAGCCTGTATCATCTTTGGAATCTCTTGAACTACCATGACCAACAACTTGAAGGCAATTTTCTCCTGTCTGGCACTGTTTCTTGTTATATAGCCTTCAATTATACACATAAGCATGTTATATCAAGTGTCCTCCAAGACTCCTTATCGGGGACAGATTGGCCCCTGGTTCTGTAACAAGGAGAACGGAGAACAGCAAACAGCTAATAGTATTATGAACATCGTGCCCTTGAGAACAGATGGAAGGTAAACTATATTCAACAGAAATTACTACTGTTTACCTCATGATATAAAAACGCCCATGGTAGGACCTCGAAGACCTAAGCTCCTCCATCCTGCTTAAGCAGGGCTTCCCAGCGCTTTCCACTGGATACTGTAAGCACACAATTCGATGGTACTTTTGCTTGCTTTCTCAGTCAGCTTACTCAAGCGCCTACCTTTGCTGCATGTTGTAGACACCTGATTTGATGGTGTTTGACTATTTGCTCCTTCTATCTATCTGCCACTTGTTATTTGTTCTTTGACTTTTGCTTACTAAGTAAACTCACTCATGGAAACCAAAAGTACAGCTATTGTAGGTCATCCTCTGTTCAAAACAGGGTCTCTCACTGAAGCTGAAGCTCATCAATTCAGCGAGGCTGGCTGACCGATGCACTTCAGGGACTGCCTGTCTCCAGCCCATCCCCTACTGCTGGAGTTACAGAGGGCCCCAGCACCCTGCTGTGAGTGCTAGGGATCTAAAGTTAAGTCCTCATACCTGCCAGATAGGCACTTTACCCACTGGACCATGTCCAGGTTGGAAGTATCGTTGCTCTCAGAGGGCTATTGACTTCGGGCCTGAGAATGCACTCTACAGCAGCTAACAGACTGTTGCAGCACTTGTGCTTCTTGGCTCTTCGGAAAATGAGGACATTATGAAGACTCTGGTGAGAAGCTTCTCCCCCTGCAAAAGGCCAGAGTCCTCCATATCCCCCTCTCTTTCAGTGGACACAGACGCTGTTAGCTGTTATTAAGAGCCCTTGCAAGTATCACTTTAATCACTGCATATGTGAAGAATATGCTGTCTATAAGAGTAACCTGCAAGGCTAATCCTGCTGCTGTTCTAAATTTTGAGGAGACATTTTCTATATTTAACAAAATATTACAGAATGACATGAAAGAATTTATCTCATATACCTTTCCAGTGATGCCTTTGGTTCTAGAAACACACAAAAATGTTATCCTGTCTTCATATATGGCCTTATTTTCTCAATAAGGGAAACAAATCTTCATTTTACTGTTCCACAGACTTCAGAATTCCAACAATACAAAGTTTATCAAGAGTTTCTTAGTGCTTATTAATTTGCAGTGCAGTACAGAGAATTAGTATTACAAGAAATACTTGAGGGCAGACAGCATTTTTATGTTTGGGATGGTGTGGGGAAATTATTCCAGAAATTCAGACAATATCTGAAAATGTATAAAAAAGACCTGTGCAGTTGGCATAACCAAACTACTCACAGTGTCCCATGGTGATAGACACTGAACATGGCAGGCCCTGGGCTTCTTAGCAACAAGTTCTGGTCCGCCTTTTAGAGTTAAATGGGGATGACACCGTTCCTGCTAATGAGCATTATTTGGACGTAGAAGATATTCCAGGATTCCAGAATGCCTTCTGACAGTTGGTGTTTGCTGGTAAAAAGTATGGCTCTATAGGTCAAATGTTGAACAACCCCGAAATCCACCCAGCACAATCACTTCACAAATTGTCTACTGCCTGTACAGGAAGGGTTTCCCCAGTGATGACCACCAGCCTCAACACAGAGTGCTGCAGTATCTCCAGGGTTACCTTCAGGTAGCCAAGGACGGTGCTGTGAACTGTGTCTTCCTAACTGGCTGAGCCTACAATGCTTTCTTAGGACCCATGTAGACTCCTGAGCACAGATGTGCTAAAGCAAAGCAAATTTCCCTTCTGAATCTATCACAAATTCCATCTTGCAAGAGTTGATAAATGCTGCTTTAAGCCAAATCTTGAATGAATTAAGTGGTTTGTGTGATCATAATTTATTTTTTTTTTTTTGGTCTTTCTGAGACAGGGTCTCTCTGTAGCCCCAGCTAGCTTGGAACTCACTGTGTAGACCAGGCTGGCCTTGAACTCCCAAGTGCTGGGATTAAAGGCCTATGCTTCCACCCCCAGCGTGATCATAAATTTAAGTGGCTACCTTCTAGATTGCAACTTCAAGGGACAAGTGCTAACAACACTGTGTATGACATTGATTTATGTTGAGCATTAGCACAATTTGGATAATTTCTAATTTTTGACAGTCACGGTGGAGACTTCTGTTACTAATACTTCTGTTTTGAAGCTGTTGTCATGTGTATTTCTCTTCTCCTTTGCAGCTTTTATTTGTTTAAACTTTTTCTAGAAATGTTCACGTTAAAACAAAAACTTGTTAATATGATTTGTTACTATAACAGCATAAAAGAAAACCTTAAAGCATGCATTTAGCCAGGCATGAGCCTAGGCACAGGCCTTTAATCTCAGCACCCGAGAGGCAGAGGCAGGCAGCTCTCTCTGAGTTCAAGGTCAGCCTGGTCTACATAGCAAGTTCCTAACCAGCCAGGGTTACATAGTGTGACCCTGTCTCAAAACAAAACAAAACAAAACAAAAAACAACAAAAAATACATCTAAGAAAAAAAAAATAAAAACAAAAACAAAGTAAAAACCTGAGCCATCGTAGTCTCAGACATATGTTCCTTAAAAAAGAACACCTATTTTCACATATTTATACAAATGTTTGTAACAGGTTTTATTTTAATATTTCAAAACTGGAAACTAGGGAGCTGGAGGGATGGCTTAACATTAATATAAATATTTTATTTTTTATTTTTATTTGATGTGTGCTTTGTCTGCATGCATATAAGTTCCCCCTGCGTCATGCAATGCCCTCAGAGGGCAGAAGAGGGCTTTGGGTGCCCTGGAACCGGAGTTATGGACAGTAGCTAGCTGCCATGTGAATGACGGAAACCGAATCAGGGTCCTCTGCAAGAGCAACCAGCGTCCTTAACTCGGCGCCGTCTCTCCAATCCCGAAATAAAACATGTTTTCAAAACTGAAAACTACACAAATCTTCTCCACAGAGACCATTGTCGCTGGGCTTGGTTGTGCTTGGGTGGTTGAGACAGGAGGATTACAAGCACAAAATCTGCCCGGGCTACAAAGTAAGTTTAAGGCCTGGCTGGGCAATTTAATAAGCAACTGCTTCGAAATAAAACAGGGCTGTGGATATGGCTCCGTGGTAGAGCACTTGCCTAGCATACGCAAGGTCTGAGCTTCAATCCCCAGTACCACAGAACAAAACAACAAAGAACAGTGGCTAGGGGCTAGAGAGATGGCTCACCAGTTAAGAGCACTGGCTGCTCTTGCAGAGGACCCAGGTTCAGCTCCCAGGACCCACATGGCTGATGTCAACCATTCATAACTCCAGTTCCAGGGATCTGAACCTCTCTTCTGTCCTCCATTGGCATTGCATGCACGTGGTGCACTCACATACATGCAGGCAAAACACTCATACATATAAAATAAAAATAAATTAAATTTTAAAAATAAATGGTTAAATCGGGCGTGGTGGTGCACGCCTTTAATCCCAGCACTCGGGAGGCAGAGGCAGGCAGATCTCTGTGAATTCAAGGCCAGCCTGGTCTACATAGTGACTTCCAGGAAATCTGTGGCTACAGGGAGACCCTGTCTCAAAAAGACAAAAAAAAAAAAACAACAACAACAACAACAAAAAAAAAACGGTAAGCTTACATCGATATATCCATACCATTTACCCGGCTCAAAAATAAGAAAGAATTAACTGGGGATACACATAGAAATCTGGACTAACCTCAAGGAATTTATGCTAAAATGAAGAAAGGCAATAACAGAAGTATGCGAACTACATAGTTCTCCTTGTGAAACAGCATAATTATAGAGATGGAGAAGAGATTACAGGTAGCCAAGGGCTAGGTAGGAATGGAAACTGGGGAAGGGATAAGTACAGCCATTACAGGGCAACATGAGGAATCTTGTGGTGCTGGTCTGGCTGAGTGTCCTGAAGCTATACATAGGACATACAGACGTTATCATAGAACTGCAAACATCTGAACACTCAAATGAGTGCATGTATAACTGTGTGAGTCCTATTGTATGTCCCAATAGCAACTTCCTGATATGTATA
>NW_008340856.1:886914-898190 GCF_000622305.1 Nannospalax galili
TTTTAACAGTTTCTCATTAACCAGAAGACTGAGTGGTAGAAACTATAAAACAACTTTTCAAATTTCTTTAGCTCTTCCAGATAATAATTATTTCATAATTTAAAAAGGGTATTTTTTAAAAAGTCATCAAACAGGACTTCTGGTCTACCTATTGCAGCTGAGATAAAGAAAGCAACAGTAAGGGAGGTAAGACATGGAATGGCATTCACACCATCAGAGGCACTGTATCCAGTCAGAGCTCCCAGACCAGAAACAATACATGCTCTGGGGCACTTGATAGAAATACAGACTCCTAGACGCCATCCAGCCTGAAGAGAATGTTCTCAAGTGAGCAAACTTGCTGATTGTGGGGGGTGGGGGGTGGGGGGGAATCATTATTTCAAGTTTTTTAGAATCCCAGATCTTAGAAATCCAAAAAAATTACTTCAGTAGATCTCAAAATGTGATTTCCAAATTTGACCATTTCCCCATATCCTACTACCACCCGAAACTTGAAAGAAATATAAATTCTCACTCCTCAATCCAGACCTCCTAAATAAAAGAGACAACACTGGGACAACAATCCTGGGCTCGATGCATCCCGATGCTCACTCAAGTTTGAAAGCTACAATTCTACTGGGTACTCTACAAGGGCTGGCAATATTGATCATGCATTTCATACTTTAGACCCTCCAGCAAAGCTTAGACCTGGCCCCTCATCAGTGTCCTCTTTTCCAAGATGGTTCTAACTCACATATGTTACTCACAAACAAACTTTCAATAAGGGAGAACACAGCAGTCCTTCAAAGCTCACCATCCTAGGTTATCCTTTCACTAGAAACACAAGTTTCTGTGAAAGATGTAGTTTCCCATAAAGGCCAAACTCTAAAGGGAATGTGTGCTCCCATTAAGCCTGGCCTAATGAGTTCTCTACCTTGAAGGAAAGTGATTATTTCCAGAGCTGCTTCAAGCCTTCATCCTCTGCCCAGAAACGTTGCTAGGAGAAGTGAAATTACATTTAAATTGGTAGTGCCTTAAGCCCTTGACAAAACAGGCCCCAGATGTAAACTCCACTAAGTATAAATAATAACGCTAATAACATCTCATTCATCCCGTCTTTATCTCTGGGCCTGGGAGGATCAAAGCCACTTGATAGACATAGCTTCAAAGACATCTCCCATCCCAGATCTGGGAACAAGTGAGTTCCAACAAACCTCTCTAACCTCACTGCCCACATTTCCCAACAATTAGAGGCTCAAGTCATCTAAAGTAGTTGTTGGAGGCTTTCTGCCTATGATAACTCTTTTATAAGATTATCGACACTAATGCCAACAATGCCATCAGTGAAGAAACCGTTTTCAAGTGTCACATGTCCCGCTGTTTATTTTGCTCCACCCCTAGAAGTGCTGCCTTAGGTTACATTTTACAGATTAAATCAACACCAGAAAATTTTGCTTTAAAAATCTTTCCCATGTCAAGACAGCTTTGGAAATAATTAGAGACTGAGAAAGACATGGCAACACAAGGGCTGGGGTTAGACAGATGATGGTAAAGCAGAGCTGGCAGTCCCACCAAGGGACTGGTAAGGCTTCCTTATTCAATGACAGGGAAGAGGAAGAGTCTGGGGCCGGAGAGGTGGATTACCCTGGTGATTACACTGGCTCTGGAGTTGCTGACCGGGGAGGGTCATGATAACTGTGAAGTACGGCTCAGGGTTAGACCAGCAGGGAAGTGGACTCCCTATTACGGGTTGTCCAGCTGGGCCGCAGGTAAATCTGGGCAGTGCCAATCAGCCTCATGGAATTTGGTCCAGCTGCTAGGAAGATGCTTGAAGATAGGACTCCTGGCCCCAGAGAAAAGCAGGAAGAGTCAGGTAGGTCCCTGCTCTGTGCTGGGGGAGGAAGTGAGAAACAGGCCCCAGATGGACTGCAGGTAAAGTAGGCAAAGGTCCAGGTTCTCCTCCACTCAAACCTCTGTCAAGTGGGGATCCTACTCAAAACTGTTTGGCTTGGGGAATTCTTGCCCCTTGTCTCAGACCAGACTAACCAGGAGGAACTCACTGATGAAAATCTCTAGGAAGTAGAGTCCTAAGAGACAGGCAGAGTTGGTTTACAGACTCCTCGTTTTCATAGACTGTTCCAGAGCTTAGAATGGGATGAGTGAAGAACTATTTAGAAGACAAGGGAGGTAAATAGTGCATGATACTCACACCATTAAATGCAGTATGACACCTCGTTCAGTCCTATCCTTTTGAATCTGAAAGTCCCAACTGGCTGTGCACTGCAGTTTAGAGAGCTTTACATTTCTAGTCCCTGGGCCTCCCTGTGCACAATTACATCAGAATCTCTAGAGGCGGGCCCACACATTGGTAATTTTCAAAGCTCCCTGGTGACTCTGGTGTCTAGCCTCGGGTAGAAACACTGCTCCACTTTCATTTTTGACACTTAAACTACAAACCACTAGCAGCACATTCTCTGGCACTTGATAAACATACTTGCTAAGGATGACCTTAAATCTTGAACTCCTGATACTCCTGCTGCAGCCCCACAAGTGCTGAGATTACAGGATGTACCACCATATCCAACTGAGAAGCACTGTTCTAAGGACATTGAAAACAGTAAACTGTACCCCTGGGTACACACTGGACTCACCTGGGGACCTTTGAAAAATATTGGTGCCAAGGCCCAGTCTGGGCCTGGCTGGCACTAGCATGGGGTAAGGGACAAAACCCAGAACTGTTGTGATAGGCCCACCAGTAAAGGTGACTGTGATGAGGCTGAGGGGCATACTGATGGACCAGCCCTGCAACACCCAACTTACCAGTTAAGTAGAGAGAAGTGGGAAGAATAGAGGGGAGGAAACTATGACCCAGAGCCAGCAATGGGTTGGGGTGATGAGACCACCTGAAGGTCAGATTAGCAGGGTACCAATCTCTCACCTGAGAGAAGCAGGAAGGGTGGCCAGCAGATGCCTATAGAATGAAGTTTCTGGGGGTGAGATATTTTTATATTCACCCTCCAAACCCCTTGCTAGCTCACCATCACCATGGAGGCTGGGGCTTTCTAACAAGCTCCCAGGAGGTCTGTTGCTGCAGCTAGCACCTCATGTGGTACAGGGAGGTCTGTTAAAGGTAGCAACAGTCCCACAGCCTCTCCAGGCTACTGATGGAAACAGCATAATCTGCTGCCCTGAGAAAGGAGAGTGAATTCTAGGGGGAAAGGGGAGGCTGAATCTTACCTGTGCCCTGAGGCCTTGAGATCCTGGAAATGGCTTACTGCTGAAGACTCCATTGCCCCTGTGGCTTGAGTAAGACTCCAGATTGTCCCCTTGTTACCCAGACAAGGCCAAATGTATCTCCAAATTCCCATTCTTAGCCTTATTTATGATTTACTGACTTAGGCATGGTGTCTCACCCTGGAATCCCAGACTCTAGAGTCTGAGGCAGGAGGATTATGAGTTCAAGGACAGTCTGAGCTATGTGATAAGCACCTTGCCTAAAAAAATAATAAAGATGATTTATTGAGCTGCTTGTCTGTACTGATTATCATAACACAATATTTGTTAACTGGGCTTTATGTAAGGCTCTTGCCTACCTGTAGGTCTCTGGATTTTGTCTTCCCTCAGCAGGAACAACACAAATCCCTTCTGAGAACAGAAGCACCCTAGGGTAAAACATCCTCTGATCACTGATCATGCTGATGAGAACAGGAGATAGAAACAGGTTAGGCAGATTTAGGGACAAGGGCTACAAAATCAAATAGCTCTAATTCTAGCCAAGTGTCCTTGGCTTTGTCCTGGCCAGGGACCAAAAATGTCAGGTGAGAGCTGTGGTTTCTTATATCTCTTCTCTAAATGACTTCCCTGAATAAGGTGTTAGAAGATGCTAGATGGGATTGAGCAGGGCGATGTGAAAATGAAAGATGAGGGCCGACCTCAGGAGCAGATGGTCCTTTGTTAAGAACAATGAAGGTGGCAACAGTTTCTCCTAGGGCTTTGAAACTGCGCCCTCAGGTACAGTTGGTGGTCTGCTTATAAGGTTTGGGGGATTGGGAAAGGGGGAGATGAGTAGGGGTAGTGCCAGTGACTCGGTTTGGAAGTTTTGAGATAATAGGGTCTGTTATTTGTTTCCCCCGATAATACAGTCTCTGGTTTGGGGGTTTTACACAGTTCCTGGGTTGGAAATTAGCTTGGATCTGAGGTTTACATTAAGATTTACTCAACCCAGTATGGGGTCTTTTGGAAATTAGCTCAGGGCCCTTTTAAATCCTGGCATTTTCCTTCATAAGGGTATGACCCAAACTCCAGTCCAGATACCTTTCTGGTGATCAGCTTTGGACCAGGGCCTCTAGATTTTCATGCTGAAAATAGGTTATTTCTGTTCTCCAATTTCAGCCCTTCTCCTGAATGATTTTAGAGTCTCAGTTCTTGAGGGAAGAATGTTACAGCAGTTTTGGAGGCTTTAAGGATATCAGGGCTCTGTTGAGGCCCATTAAGGGAAAGTAATTTCCTCCCAGTCAAAAGAATGGAATCTATCTCTGGCCCCAAAGATTAGGACATTATATACCATTGTCTCCTCCCTTAAGATGTAATACATTTGGGCCTGTCAATCACCTGGCCAAAAACAAAGTAAACAAACAAGCACCCAAAAACACTCCTCAGGAAGACTGATTCACCTAAAGCTGTGCTAGGGGCATGGAAACAATAATTATCCCTTAATTAGGTAATGTGCTTATCCTTCCAAGATCCCTCCAGTGGAGTCACTTGCAGAGCTTCCTGCCCACATTTCTGAGTTACTCCAAAAGCTAACTTTCCCTTTTTCTTCTTTCTCTCTCTTTCAGATATTGGCCAAAGCCTGGGCATGTTCTCCTTGACACTCTGGGTGCTCCCACTCTATCTGAGCTCCCACTTGCCAGCTGCGTGTTTGCCACATGGCTGTTCACCTTCCGTTGCTTCCTTAAAAGTGTGACTTCCCTCTTCCTCACCTCTTTCTCCCTTCTCCTGGCAACTGCTGATTTATGGCTCGCCGGCCCTGTTGTTTTTCTCTCAAACGCTTCCATCTGAGACTGTTTCTAAGTTCTTTTATTAATGAGATGAAGAACCCAAAGCGATAACCCCAGTTTCCCTGGTAACAATGGCCTACCTTCATCCTACCTTCCCTCTCCTGGTTTTTTCTACCAGTGTTCACACATTCCTGTAGAGGAAACCCTCGTTGGCTGACCCTTGAGAACACTGTACCTCTTCCCCAATCTTGCCATCACTCTAGTAATACTTCTAATTAAAGGCTCCTCACCAAGTCTGGATTTGCACTTTTTAGACAGGGAAAAGGAGTGGTGGGGGTAACAGTGACAAAGTCTTTTTGAGGGCGGCCCTTGTCTGGGGAGGCGCAAGGTGAAGAAAGTGAAGTATGGCTCCTAAGAGCAAAACTGGAGCTGCCCAGAGCTGTCCAGGAAGAACGGGCAGAGGCTCCAGGGGAAGTGAGGAGGACGAGGCCGGCTGCCCCTGAGGAGCCAAGGACACTTTCAGCCTCCCAGCCTCCTCTGTGCTTTACCTCCCGAAGCTGGGCACCACTTCAATGTTGTCCAAATGCTGGGATGGCAGTCTGCCTCCAACCTGTGCCACTTCTGCAGAGACTTTCCGCTAGCAACTAACACACAGACACACACACACAGGAGGGAGGCGGAGGGGAGAGGGAGGGGGAAGGGAAGGGGAGGGGGAGGGGGAGAAAGAGACTGTCACCTCTAGCCACATGGGGTAGATCCTCACTCCTGCCTTTCCTTCACCCCTTCCCAGCTTTGGGGGAAGGGAGGGGTTCTCTTTTAATGTTCCTCAAAGGTCATAGCATATCCCATGAAGCCTGAACGGGTCTGCTGGTTCTCAGTCTTCTAATGTAATCTCGACCCCTTCTAAAGGAGAAATAGACATTATCTCCTAAGCCTTCTTTGCCTGGGATCCACTCAGCCTGCTCTGTGTTCTACAACATAATCCTTTCTTAATCACTAGCACTGGGTAAAACAATTTTTTAAATCCTAGCCCCCTGGGCTCATGGCATTTGAGATACATAAATATGTTGCCATGGTGACACAGTGACAGATTAATTACCAAATCCTTCTAGAGCAAAACTGCTTTAACAATGTGGAACCCCAGGATAGGGTGGGGGTGGGGGTTTTTCAGTTCTCCCAGCACACAGCTGGGGACAGTGGGCCCAGATGTGGGGGGAATGCAGTAACCATCTTCTTTATATTGGGCCAAAATGCTGTGGGGCCCTAGAATCAGTCCTGCTTCTAGAGATGGGAGTTTCTTTTTTTAAAATGTTTGAGCCACAAAAAACTCAAATAGTCAACTCAATCCTGAGCAAAAGATCAAAGCTAGAGGCATCACAATATCTGATTCTAAAACACACTAAAAATGGGGTTTCAAAGTGCAAAAATTGTCCCTGAAAGATGCCCATATCATCCTTTTCTCCAAAACTTTGCCAGGCATTACACAGCCTATGTATCTGCATAGTTAATGAGTTAATCCTGCCAGTCACCCCCACTACCACCACCAAGCTGGTCTTAGCCGGAAGATCCTCCAAAGCAACCAGCTATCAAGGCCACACAATCATCCTGCAAAGTGTGTGGTTCTTCAAAGGAAGAGAGGAGCAAGCCAAAATAAACATAAGGTATTAGCACAGCATATCAGTCATGTGTTTTTGATTATGCAAGTTAAACAAACTTATTGCACTACCAGGCACATAAACACATTGTACATAGGATTACAATATGTAATATTTGATTGTGAGAGTAAATGATTGTGAGTGGTCTATGTATTTGCTATATAGCACTTTTGTGGTTATTTGGGAGTATACTACTTCTATATAAAAGTTTACAATAAGCCAATGTGCTGTGCTAGGCCAGCCACAGCCTCATATACTTCATGTTCACCACATTTATTGATTGCATCATACACCACACTGAATGATCAAGTTTCACCATCTAGCTTCTCTAAGTTCACTCTATGATGTCCATACAGTGAAGAAACAGACTAAGGAAGCATTTCGCAGTGTACCACCATGACTAAGTAAATGTGATGGTATGGACTTTCACGGAAGGGAAGTTAAACAACAGACTCTGAGTCTGGGGTAGGTCAGCTCAAGTGCACAGCTCTCAGTCTTAATCAGAAGGAGACTGGAGGAAGGTCTTGTTCTAGTATTTTCTGGCCAGTTCCTCTTCCCCGTTGTGAGGTTTAGTGATGGACACTAGGAGCATTGCATTAGTGAGATAATTTTTACAAGCCCTCACCTAGGACAAGCCAAACTATGTGCTCAGGGGTCTCAGAAGACAGGAGTAAAAACCAACACTACTGAGAACATGCTGAATATGGAAGGGCTTCCAAGTAATGGAGCCCATGGCAGCATTCTCTGCATGTGACCCACATGACCTCTATACAGCATCCCCGAATTTGCTTACAGCAGATCTGACACTAAGCTACTAGCTCTCCTTTTTTTCCTGCACATTTGGAAATAATCAATCTCCTCATCTTGTTGTGGAAAAGTAATAGAAATGAATACTTGCTGTATTTGAAGGTAACATCTTTTACAAAACTCACAAGATTTGGAGGGTTCTTCAATTTGCAAGGTGGAGTGGACAGGATGGAGTTTCTGGTAAGGCTATCCTCCCCAATGTAGGTAGAGATGGGAGTTGCAAAGCCCAAGTTCTCGTTTTTCTCTCCAAATAATGGAGTGCTGTTCCTGGAGGAAGATGGCATATCATATGAAGTGACTGATGCCTGCCTACATATGCCCAAGTGGTTTTAGAGGACAAACTCCATCAACACCTAGCTTTCACCAAGTGAGTCTCTAGAGAAGGTTGGAAATTAATCCAGGGTTATACAGTGAAATGGAGCAAGTGCTATTTCTCTAGACGGGCTGAAAGACACTGGGAAAGTAGCTAAAAGGTTTTGAGATTCCATTTCACTTTTTCATATGAAGGTAATTCTGTAGACCTTTGTTGTAGGTTTCCTCGTGGGTCCAGACCACGAGGCACTGCAGAGAACGAGGATTCTGGCCAAGGTGGGGGTGAGTGGCGTGGAATCAACACACAGACTCTGGGAGTCGGGCGAGAGGAGGCTCTAGGTGAGGTGCTGCAGACTCGTTTATTGCTGGGAAGGGCAGGCCTTATATACCTCTCCCCCTGCCCCCAGTGTCCCATAAGCTCCCTGATAAATCCCTCATCCAGGCCGCTCATGTCATCAGTCTCTAGGTCCAGGGGCAGATTAGGTTGGCTCTTTTGCGGAAGCGCGGGCTGTGCTTTAAAGGTGGAAGCTGTGCTCCCTAGTGCAGCCTGTGCTTAGGCCTGGCACTTCCTCTCCTACATATCCATACCTTTTTATTACAGAAAGGCCAGTGGGAGCCGAGGTTTTTAGCCTTGACATAGTTGACCCCACCTCAGAGGGCACCCAGCTTGATGGACTGTGCCTGTCTTAGGTCACCCTGACCATCAGGGTCTTACCCGTCATTGACTATCAGCCCTTGAAGGGTGTGACCTCTGACATGACCGTGTGAGGGAGGAGGAGGGCAAGAAGTTACACAGCCACTTTTCAGATGTCAGCAAGCCAGACCTGCCAGACCTCGGGGGCAGGGGGGGTGTCGAAGTCTGGGTCCTCGAGCATCTTGAGAACCTGATACACTGAGTAATTTACTTGGTTTTGTCTGTGGAAGCATAGAACAAGGCATTTTATGAGCAAGAAAAGAATTAAGACTATTATACCCAAGAGTAAATAAGTAATGATCCATAAAGTGTCAAACAAAGCTTTTAAGTTCAACCAAAGTTTGTCGAGGAACCCAGAGTTTATATCTAATATCTGAGCCTGTGTAT
The DNA here is from genome assembly GCF_000622305.1 of Nannospalax galili. Lineage (NCBI taxonomy): Eukaryota > Metazoa > Chordata > Mammalia > Rodentia > Spalacidae > Nannospalax > Nannospalax galili. The sequence continues at coordinate 895,749 of NW_008340856.1, forward strand.
AATTTGGGGAGATGAACTGGTCGGTGAGCAAGGTGGAGTAGTTGAAAAAATTTTGGCTCCAGTGGCCATGGATGTACTGCGAGAGTTCCATCCTGGCGCTAGCGAGGTTATCTACTTTGTAAGGTGTGAGACACAGGACTTTGAACTGAGGGTCACAGGCCATTAGCATCATTTGTTTGATGATCACCATCTCCTCCCTGAGGAGGTCTATGTGTTGTTGGATGACAGAAAAGGCCTGGAAGAGGTGTTGATTAATAAAGGATTGAGTGTGTAAGGCCGCAGAGGTTTTGGGTATGACCTCATTGAGTGTTTCAACAGTAGTGGAAGGTTGAGTGATAGCAACAGCAGCAGTGGTGGCAGCCCATAAGGAAAGGACAATGGCAGTGACAATTGCTGCAGTAATAACAAAATCTTTCTTGTGGCATTAGGAACGGGAACCCAGATTGCTGTGGGTTCACACACAAAGAGAACCAGAGAGGTGGGGAAAATCCAGCATGCCAAGAGAGTGCAGTTAACGAGGGGGCAGTTAAGGGTATCCCCCCGGATCATTCGAGAAATCAGCAAGGAGCAGAGCAAACAGAGGATGAACACAAATGGGCAAGGAGAATGAAAAAGAGATGTTAAGAGAACTTCATTAGATGTCCAAGTTGGGTCTGTAACACCTGAGGAACCCGTCTCTGAGTTATGACCCATATAGGTACCATTAAAGATGGCTCCACCTGATACAAAGAAGAGAGGACGCAAATCCAGGCAAGCCACCGGCCTGCAGAGCTCCCAGGCCCCCTGACAGTGTCTTTATGCCTGGGGTCAGGGTAGACATAGGAGTAAGGTTTTGTAGAGACAAGATGTCTCCAGGCTGCCAGGGAGGAAGCCTGTGGGTGACCATCATAATCTGTAGTAAAGAGGAGCATACTTCCAGGAGTGAGCCGGAGGCAGTGTTCCCATAGAATAGGAAAGCACAATGTGGTGGGAAGTTTATGGGCGGGAGGGCACCAGGTCCATGGAGGATGCCTGATGCTTGGGGGGGCTGGTGGCCCCAGGGGGCACAAATGACACTGTAGTCTCAGAAGTGTCTTTTACTAAAGGAGACCAGATTTTGAGGCCCCATAAGGAGCCCTGGCTCCACAACTGTCTCCTGTTGTGATGTTAAAGAGGGAGTGACAGGGAGAGAGATTAGGGGAGGAGGAGTTAATTGAAGACTGGGCTGAAACAGAGCGATCCTGCAAGGGACCATGTGGTTTATGGAAACAGATGCATGAATCAGTTCCATAGTGGGGAGACCGAGGGATTCATTAGTAGTAAAGAGAACTGGGAAAGCAGGTACAGAGAAGGTCAGTGGTGGTAAGGGGAACCACAGTGTCCAGATCTGAAGCCTGGGGAGAAGCACAGCCAAAGGACAAAAGGGTGCCAAAGATAATGAAGCTGGAAAAGGATGTCATGGCTTTTAAAACTCGCAGTCGGGCCCGGTCTCCAGATGGGCTTGCGTAGCTGGTTGGATGTCTCTCAATGGAATCCAGATGGGGGTCAAGTACAAGCACATCCTCATCTTAGTGTCATGATGGGGGCTCGTTTCTGCCACAGGGATGAAATAGGATCCCTCCATCTAACTAGTGGCAGAGACGTAGCCAGAGGCAAGAAGGACCAATGTTTGTATGCTGGACTGAAACCCCAGTCATCAAACATGAGGAAATTAAGATGGAACAAAGCCTCAGTAAGAGCCAGGTGAGGGTTGTATTTGGCCTTAGCTGAGGAGCTTTTAACCAGGAGGAACTTAAGTGTCCTGTTGGTCCTTTCAACAATGGCTTGTCCTTGTGGGTTATAGGGAATACCAAAGGTATGTTTGATTCCCCAGGAGGAAACAAATTTATTGAATTCTTGAGAGGAATAAGCAGGCACATTATCAGTCTTAAGCACCTAGGGTATGCCCATGATTAACATGGAGGACTTTATAGCTTTAATGGCATGTATAGTCTTTTCCCCTGAGAGAGCTAAAGCATAAGTAAAGGAGGAGCATGTGTCAACTATAACGTGAACGAATCTCAATTTTCCTAAAGGGGGGTAGTGAGTAACATCCATCTGCCAAATGGCATTGGGTAGCAAACCATGGGGATTCACTCCTCCCCTGTTAAGGGGCCTGAGAGGCATAAGTGGGCCATAGGTAGCACATTAGCAAACAAGGTGCTTGCATTGGGACACAGGGATTTCTGGAGTGAGTTTATGAATACTCTGAGGGGACAGGTAGAATTGTTGATGTAAAGCTCTAGCTTGTTCTAACAGGTTAGACTGGACTGTCATGATCAGGGCATCTGTGGCGACATTCCTCCAAGCTAGGATTCCAGGAAGGGTGGTATGTGAGCAGATATGTGAGATGTACCATGGGTGACTTCTATTTTCTAGGCATTCCCGTGGCTTGACCATAGTGAGGTGGAGTGGGGTGGAGGA
>NW_008340856.1:898830-922533 GCF_000622305.1 Nannospalax galili
AACCTGCTGGAGCCCCGAGTATAAGAGATGGACCCAGATAAGTGGCCCAGTCTGCCGTAGGGCACTGAGGAAGCCAGAAGAAGTCAATAGCACTAAAGCCTGTAGGGATTGTAAGGGCTCATATCTGTCGAGGGTTGTTGATGAGAGTAACTCAATGATCTTTTGCAATAAGGCAATGGCTGGGAGAGTTAAGTTAATCTTTGCTGAAGGGCAGGTGGGGCCCTCCAAAAGAGAAAACAGCACCCTCAGTTCCTCCAAGGGAATGGGCAAGAACAGTTTAAGCCAATTTGTGGTGCCACAGAGTTGTTGAAAATCAGCTAGTGTATAGACCAGCTTTGAATTAAAGGCAGGGGCCATAGGGCGTACACTGGCCTAAATGGTATGCCCCAAAAAGGCATAAGGAGGCACCTCCTGTAGCTTATCTAAGGCGACAGACAAGCCAAGGGACAATAGGCAGGAGAGTAAGTCTCTGGTTACCTTGCGGAGAAATTGTGGGTTAGGGTGGGACAACAGAATGTCATCCATATAGTGAATAAAGTGTTCACTATGAGGGATGGTTGAAGTGGCTCATGGGACAAAAAGCTGACAAATAAGACTGTTTTTCATTCCCTGGGGAAGGACTTTCCATTGATAACTGAGGGCTGGCTTGTGGAAGTTCGGCCTGGCACTTCCTCTCCTACAGACCTTGATGGAGTTTATGTGAACTTAAGCAGACTATGAATTTATAGTGGGCTTTCTATAGATGCTTATCCTCCATCTACTAAATTTGCCTTACAATCAACACCATAACAGTTCAAATTCAAACTTGGAACAAATAGATTTTCTAGCCATTAATGTTATTCATGAGGAATTTCTAAAAGCATCAGGAATTTATCTATAGTTAACTACCAGGGAATTAGAAATATCTGGGTTAAACGGACTTACATTCCACCTATCAGTCGTGTGCCTTTGGGCAAGTTATGTAAGGTCCCTACAGGGCTCTGATTTTCAACTGTTCCTCAGACATGTTAGTAGATACTTCATGGCCATAGAAAACAGATACATAGCGCCTGCTCTGCAGCAGGTACAGCATGTGCTTTTATATTGAAACATGGTCTTTCTATGCATCCCTGGTTGTCCTGAAATTCACAGCAGTCCTTCTGCCTTAGCTTCCCAAGTGCTGAGATTATAGGCTTGGGCTATGATGCTTAATTCAGGGCAAGCACTTAATAAATGTCACTTGTCATTATCTTCATCTTTGCTATAGCAGTTGTAGATTAACTGATACCTTACACTAAGGGTCTCTGCTAACAGAATTCAAGAGTGATCCATTTTTATGACCTCATTGGCTATTCTAGTTTAATCTCTGTTGCTGTAATGAAGCAATTTAAGAGAGGACAAGGTTTATTTCAGCTTACAGGTTACAATTCATCACTGAGGGAAATCAGGGCAGAAATTCAAGCAGAAACCATAGAGGAATGCTGCTTGCTGGCTCATAGGCTCCTGCTTGCCTACCTTTCTTATACAGCCCGGGACCACCTGCCCAGGGCATGGTGCCACCCACAGTGGGTTGGGCCCTCCTACATCAATCAAGACAATCCTCCACAAACTGGCCATCAGCCAATCTCATTTTGGCAATCCCTCAACTGAGACTCCCTTCTCAGGGGATTCTAGACTGTGTCAAGATGACAGTAGCATAGACCAAAAACTAAAGCCTCATCCTGTGATTGAGTAAAATAGGACAAAAATGCATGTACATGTTCTGAAACTAAATTGAAGTTAGCATTAGCGGTAAACACCTCCTGTCTCCTTCTATAATGGAGTATTAAGTCAGATGTGATTTGCCGGATTGGTGACAGAAATTGGTGCCTTCTGTGGGGCCCAGTCAATCAAGGGAGGCACCCTGTAAAGTAAAGCAATGATGATACAACCTCTCCCTTACCTCTAATTCCTGTGAACTCCAGGAAGGCTACCCTGGCCTATGGGCTCCCTGATCATGTGGGAAGCAGGGGTGGGGTTGGATGTCTTTCCTGTTCAAAGTCTATGCCTGGAAATTCAGGCTACATATAGAACCTATTGACCTGTCATATATCCCAGCCCAATCTCCTGAATAATACCACGTGACACCTTATATAGATTAAAAACCATGGAGTGACAATGCAAAGGGCTCATCTTCCCAATTCCTCCCAGTAGTTATGGTGGAACACCATGCTCTACGCAGGAAGTGGTATTTCAATAATTGCTCAATATTAAACATTTTAACAACCTGATTCTCAGGGAGGATTTTAGCAGTTACAGATTTCTATGATATGAATATTCCTACCATGAACAATTTCAAGATGCCAGCATGACATCAACTAGCTCACACAACTCTAGCAATTTTAACAAGCCAGTCTTTCTGCCTCCAGTAGCACCACACCAGCACTGCGTGCCTCTTCCTTTGCCCCTCACTGTCCTATTTGCCTCTTCCACATTCAATGAAATCTGATTCCTACAAGATGGAGGCCCCAGAATGGTCTGAGGGAGCGAAGAAGTGATTCAAGCATCCAGTTCCTTCCTCAGTGTTGCCACTTTTTCCCCTTGACAAGAACTGCATTTCCAAAACCTTGCTTCTCTCTCATGTTGCTAGGAAACCTTCCTGGGGTGATTTCAGTGGGAAAGCAGGGAAACAACAGGCAATGGCAGGAGTGCCAGCCCAGCAGGGCTACACGGTAAGACCCTGTCTTAAGAAACAAAGAAAAACAAAACATGCCTATCACTAAACCTGAGTGGAAACAAAGTCCTTAGTTTCACAAAGACCCATGGTTTCTGATGAGCACGAATCATGGCAGGAAAGGATTTAAGAAATGACAGGAAATACTCCCAAGCTTTACAAAGGTGGTCAGAAAGCCTCTGAACTCATCCAACAATAATCTCTGTGTTTTGTCTCCTTTTGCTGATATTTAAATGCAATTTTGAAGTCTGCCAAGTTAAATTATCTTTTTCACCAATTTATATCCTTAAACATAAATTTTGTAATTATCCTTAATAAGTATAACTATCAGCCTGTTTTTCCTTTAATGGTTAGAAAGTTTTATGACATTTAATAGCCTGCCCACAAATAAACCACCAGTCCTTTCAGAGAGTCAAACTCAAGCCCTGCATGAAGTGTTCATTGAAATCAGAGTCTCCCTTCTGTTCCCCAGAATAGCATGAGCTTGAAAGCAACACACACACACACACACACACACACACACACCAACGCTATGTTCTTTCAAGAAAACTCAAAGTAAAGAAGTCCTACGCACTTGCAAAAGAAGTGAAGCCAATCTCCTAATACTTCTTTTCTATATATATTTAGCTTAAAAACAATAAAAAATATTTCTTACTTTTAAGTAGTTATGGAATGGGCCTTCTTTTACATCCTGTGTTCTTTATAATCTTATTTCATGGTGATATTTTGTTGAGTTTCCTCAAATGGTAGCTTATTGTTATCCTAATATGACTTTTCATTCCACACTTGCAGTGTCTCCGCCCTGGTTGCTGCTGGGTCTCTCTGAAGAGAAGTATATATCTGTGCAATTTTTTGTTTTTTTAATATTTTATTTATTATTTTTATTGTATGTATATGAGGGAATTGCCTGCATGCTTATAACTACACCTGTGCCATGCAATGCCCAAGGAGATCAGAAGAGGGAGTTGGATTCTCCTGGAACTGGAAGCATGGATGATTGTTAGCTGCCATATGGGTGCTGGGAATCAAACCCAGGGCCTCTGCAAGAGTAGCCAGTGCTCTTAACCACTGAGCCAGCTCTCCAGACCCTATCTGTGCATTTTATATTGTTCACCATGTATGCCTAATTTCTCTTACTTGATTTTATATTTCTCTCTCTGTTTAGGACATAGTACCTGCCATTCACTGCTTTACTTAGCAAATGTTTCTGACAGAAGTAGAATTAACAATGCAGAGCCCAGGAAATCAGAAATACCAGTTATCTGATGGGAACCCTGTTTGCAACCATCCTGTTTACAGAATTCTGTTGTAAGAATGTTTAACTAATGTCGGGCGTGGTGGCACACATCTTTAATCCCAGCACTTGGGAGGCAGAGGCAGATGGATCTTTGTGAGTGTGAGGCCAGCCTGGTCTACATAGTGAGTTCCAGGACAGCTGGGGCTACAGAGAGACCCTGTCTCAAAAAGACAAAAAAAAGAATGTTTAACTAACTACCAGTAAGTTTGACTTTGTAGTCAAGTTTTAACGGCTTAACCACAAAAAGACTTTCCTGAAATTGTCTTATGACTGTCTTGTTACATATAAGTAAGTAAGCAAGTTGTAAATTATGGGAAGATTATAGTTTAAAACCACCAATGAAACCGTTGCTAAAAGATGACGTGTAAATCTGAGATCCCTTCTTCGCAGATGTGTCAGGTTGTTGACGTAAGCATATTGAGGACTGGCAGCTGAGCCATGGTTTATTTACATTCTGAGAAGCATTCTCAGGATTTCTCTCCACTGTGGCATTACCACGCCACATTACAGTTAATAAATACCCGACTAAAACAGGCTGACTCTTAACTTTAGGTCGAAATTTAAGGGACATCCTTTTGCCCCAGATGTCTCTTGACACTGTACTGTTTGTAAGCATACTGAGGACTGGCAGCTGAGCCATGGTTTATTTACATTCTGAGAAGCATCCTCAGGATTTCTCTCCACTGTGGCATTACCACGCCACATTACAGTTAATAAATACCCGACTAAAACAGGCTGACTCTTAACTTTAGGTCGAAATTTAAGGGACATCCTTTTGCCCCAGATGTCTCTTGACACTGTACTGTTGAACTGTGCTCGTAAGTCAGGCTTGCTTTTATTTTATTCAAAATCATTTCTCTGGCATCACTTTTGGGGAAATACAAACTTAGATCCACTTTTATATTAAACAATCTTTTCCTTTCATCCCTTGGGCTAAAATATCTCATATACACAATTTCAACCATTCTTCCCAAACTTCATTTCAATGAAGATATCTGCATGTGCAGCCTTTCAGCACTTGAATATGCTAATTCTCAAGCATACCGACATTCATTCTTTATCTTGGAGTGGAGTAGCAAATGACGTTTCCAGGAATCAAGGTCAGGTGTCCAGGCCCCAAGAGCACATGGTTCAATAAATTTGCCAAAGTTAATTAAAAGTCATTAGTCCAGATTCTGTGCATTTTATAGAACTCATTCCTGCAGCACAGAGCTGATTTTATTTTAGACAGGTTTCATTCTTTTTTATAGCCACGATTTGAAGATTAAGTGTTTTGTTTGGGTTAGAAACAGAATCTGACATCAGACTATATCCTCTTGAGAAAGTCACTTCCTGAGTGCTGAGCTGCACAGGCCAAACTGATGTTGAAGATTTGGAATTCATGAGTAACCTACTTGATTACCTTTCACCTCAACTTTTTCTGATTCATTCCCCCATCAACCTGGTTGATTTTTGTGTATTTTCATCCTTTGTTCATCTCAAGTTCATACTCCAATGACATCAGAACACAGGTTCTTTTAAAACTTCTTCCTCTTTCTTGACCTATTTTCTTTTCAAATAAAAACTCCCCTCTTATGTATCTCAATTTTCCATCTTGTAGTTACCAAAATTTTCCTGGCTGCCAGACTCAGGGAATTTTGACTACATTTAAAAAAAATGTTTTTATTGAATTTTTGTGTATTTTATACAGAATATCTCAAAGAATTTTAATCATTTTTAAACCCCTGTCCCCACTGGCATGATCCCACTGCCCCACCCCCCACTGGAACCCATATACTCTATCATCCCTATTAAAGCCCAATGTGTCAAGTCAGTGTCCCCAGATGCTCACCTGTGCAGCTCCATCCACAGAGGTCCAGTCAGCCTATCTAGAGTCTTGTTTTAGGATGATCCTCACCCAGCAGTAATCAGCTGCCAGTGTTTCCTCATGCAACATTGGGGTCTCCTGTTCATTTCCCCAGTTCTGTGCTGGGTTTTCGTCTGTCTGAGTTTGCATGGGACTTTCGTATCCTGACACCATTGCCATAGAATCACATGAGCCAGGAGTTTGTAGGACTCTGTTTCCATAAGGTCCTGCACCTCCTCCCTGGCTCTTTCAATCTTTCCTCCTCCTCTTCTGTGATGGTTCCTGAGCCCTGGATGGGGGGAAGTTTAATAAAGGAGTCCTGTCCATGAACCAGCAATCTGCAGACTCTTAATCTCTACATTTTGCCATTTGTAAACTTTTGTGTCCTCTGTTGTATGAGGGATCTTCGTTACCCTTGTTCTGTGTTCCAAGCACCTTGGATGTAAAGGTTGCATCACTTAAGACTGGGCAATTCATAGACAATGTCTGTATGTGACAAGTTGTAGTACTTGGTAATAGTCTCTGACTGGTGCAAGTAGTGTAGAGTGATGACTGGTGACTGGGATATTTGTCTATAAATATAAGGATACATATTTTGCACATAGAAAGAAATTACATTAGTCTAGGGATGTGACAGTCTTGGGGACCTCTCCATCCATGTGTGTGTGGTTATGTTTACAGTACCACACTTGAGTTTCCTCCCATTTACCGGGCTTTTAGTCCAATTAGGTAGCTGTTGATTGCTCCCAAGATAAAAGTGCCCCTATGAATGTCATATGATGTGCCAGCCATGGATGTGGTTATTTAGTCTTAAAGCTGGTGTTGAACCATCAATTGATGTTTTCCCTGGGCACCTTCATGGTACTCTGCAAAGCTATGAGAGCCGCCTTCAGGGGAAGTGGCTTCCAGGTCAGCTGCAGCACTATCTCCAAATCCTGTGTCCAACGTATGTTCTGTCTTTGTCAGTAGGTTCTTACCTTCGAGTTCTGGGAGGCCATCAAGGGCTGTGGGAACAGCCTGTGTAATTTTGGGAGTTTCTTGGACTAATCTGGCCAACAACTCATGGAAGGTTTCTCCTGTCTGACACTGTTTCTTGTTATGTACCCTTTAGCTATACACATGTAGAGATACTGTACATGTAATTTGTCACCAGGTTGTTGGACTAATAAGATTCCCACTGTTAATTTTTATATCTAGCTGGACATTATTTTTCTCTCCCCTATCTCCCTGTCTAACCCTCCCACCATGGTTTCCCTATTTAAAGTGCCTATATTTTACCATTTCTCCCTTGCAAGTACCCATCTCCTATGGTCCGACCTCTCTTGAGCTTCCCCTTTTGCTTTATCCCCAAGATTCCTTGTATAATCCTCCCTGTCCCCCCCCCATTTAAATAACCCCATTTTTACCCATTTCTTCCTTAGTAACACCTGTCTACTACTGTTCTTCTCTCTGAGGTTCTTACTTTCCCTGTACCTCCCTGGCTCCTTTTCATTATCCTGGTTCCTGTAGTTATATCTGGATACATAGGCACATACAAGGATTTGATGCTAGGATCCACATATGAGGGAGAACATACATCATTTGTTTTTCTACGGCTGTGTTACTTCACTTCATGTAACAGTTTCTAGCTCCTGTGTCATGTTTTCATTATCCACTCATCAATTGAGGGACACCTAGGTTGCTTCCACCTCTTAGCTATTGTGAAAAGAGCAGCAACAAACATAAATGTACAAGTGTCTCTGCAATAGGAAGAGTCCTTTGGGTATATGCCAAGGAGTGGTATAACTGGGTCAAATGGTAGGTTCATTTGTAGTTTTTTAAGAGTTCTCCACACTGCTTTCCATAGGGGTTGCATGAGTTTGCAATCCAACCAGCAGTGGATGAGTGTTCCCCTTTCCCCACATCCTCTCCAACATTTGGTATCATTTGTTCTTTTGATCTTAGCCAGTCTGACTGGGGTAAGATGAAATCTTAAAGTGGTTTTAATTTGCATTTCCCTAATTACTAGTGATGTTGAACATCTTTTAAGATGCTTCTTAGCCATCTTTATATCTTCTTTTGAGAACTCTCTGTTCAGATCCTTAGCTGTCTTTTAATTGGGTTACTTGCTTTCTTGATTCTTTGTTTTTGGGGGTTTTTATATATTCTAGATGTTGAACCAGTCAGATGTGTCACTGGTGAAGATTTTACTCCTACTCTGTGGGTTTTCTCTTCACTCCCTTGCTTGTTTCTTTTGCTGTACAGAAGCTTTTTAGTTTAATAAGGTCTTACTTGTTGATTCTTGACCTTAAATCCTGAGCAATTGATGTCTGATTTAGAAAATCCTTTCTTACACCTATATCTTGTCGGTTATTGCCAGTGTTTTCTTCTAACAGTTTCAGAGTTTCAGATTTTGCATTGAGGCCTTTGACCCATTTGGAGTTGATTTGTGCAAGTTGAAAGATAAGGGTCTAGTTTTGTTCCTCTGCAGGAAGAGATCCAATTTTTCCAGCACCATTTGGTGAAAATACTGTCACTCTCCCAGTGAATGTTCTTGGCCCCTTTGTCAAATATCGGGTGGCTGATACTGCATGCACTCATGTTTGGGTCTTCAGTTATGTTGCATTGATCTTCAGGTCTATTTTTATTCCAATACCATGCCATTTTTATGACTACAGCTCTGTAGTATAGTTTGAAATCTGGTATAGTAATCCCCAGCATTGCTCTTAGTGTTCAGGGTTGCTTTGGTTGTCTGGGTCTTTTGTGCTTCCCTATGAATTTTACGATTTTTTTTTTCTTCTAATTCTGTGAAGAATGTCATGGGGATTTTTGTTGGCATTTCATTGACTCTATAAATGGCTTTTGGTAGAATGGCCATTTTCACAGTATTAATTCTTCCAACCCATGAGCATGGGAGGTCCTTCCACCTTCTGGAGTCTTCCTCAATCTCTTTCTTTAAAGATTTAAAAATTTCATTGAAGCGATCTTTAATGCCTTTGGTCAGGTTTATTCCAAGATATTTTTTGAGGTTATTGTGAATAGGATGGTTTCCATGTACTCTTTTTCCAACTGCTTGCTATTTATATATAGAAAGGCTGCTGATTTTTGTAGATTAATTTTATACCTTTCCACTTTACTGAAAGTGTTAATCATTTCTAGGAGTTTTCTGGCTGAATTTTTGGCATCTCTTATTTATAATATACAATCTGCAAAAAGGGATAATTTGACCTCTTCTTTTCTAATTAGTACTCATTTAATTTCCTTCTCTTGTCTTATTGCTCTAGCAAGAGTTTCAAACACTATATTAAAAAGGAGTGGAGATAGTGGACAGCCTTGTCTTGTTCCTGATTTTAATGGAAATGCTACCAATTTTTCTCCATTTAGGATGATGTTGGCTGTGAGTTTATTGTATATAGCTTTAAATATGTTGAGGTATGTTCCCTCCAGTCCAATTCCCTCTAGAACTTTGAACATAAATGCATGTTGAATTTTGTCAAAGGCCTTTTCTGCCGCATGGTTTTGGTCTTTGAATCCACTTATGTGACTTAGGATGTTTTTTGACTTGCATATACTGAACCACCCTTGCATCTCTGGAATAAAGTCTACTTGATCATGGTGGATGATCTTTTTGATGTGTGTCTGTATGCGGTTTGCAAGTATTTTGTTGAGAATTTTTGCACCTATGTTCATTAAGGATATGGGTGTATAGTTTTCTTTGATTGTTTCTTTACCCAGTTTGGGTATTAGAGTAATGCTGGCTTCATAGAAGGAATTTGGAGGTTCTCCCTCTGTGTCTATCTTTTAGAATAAATTAAGTACTATTGGATAATGATTATCTTTAAATGTTTGGTAGAATTCTGCTGTGAAGCCATCTAGGCCTGGGGTTTGGTTTTGTTTTTTTCAGTTAAGAGTTTTGTATTACTGTTTCAATTTCCTTACCTGTTATGAGTCTGATTAAGCTGTTGATCTCTTCTTGGTTTAGCTTTGGTGATTCCCATGATTTTAGATACACATCCATTTCTTTTAGGGTTTCAAATTTAATAGCATACAGGTTTTTAAAGTATTCCCTAATAATGTTCTGGGTCTTTCTGGTGTCTGTCGTGATGTTTCCCCTTTCATTTCTGATTTTGTTGATTTGGAGTTGCTCTTTCTTTTTTGGTTAACTAGGCTAAGGGTCTATCTATCTTGTTGATCTTTTCAGGGAACCAGCTCTTGGATTCATTGATTCTTTATATTATTTTCTTTGTTTCTATTTCATTAATTTCTGCTCTGATTTTTGTTATTTCTTCTTGTCTTCTGGGTTTGGGTTTCATTTGTTGTTGCCTTTCGAGAGTCTTGAGTTGCAATGTTAAGTCATTTACTTGTGTTCTTTTTTTATGGAGGCACTTAGAGCTGTAAACCTTCCTCTTAGGACTGCTTTTAAAGTGTCCCATAGGTTTTGTTGTATTGTATTGTCCTTTTGATTTAGTTCCAAGAATACATTTATTTCTTTCTTAATTTCTCCTTTGACCCATTCATCATTCAGGAGTGTGCTGTTTAATCACCATGAGTTCATGTAGTTAATAGGGCTTCTTCCAGTGTTGATTTTAAGCTTTCTTGCACTGTAGTCTGATAGAATGCATGAAATTATTTCAGTATTTTGTATTTGTTGAGGCTTGTTTTGTGCCCCAGTATGTCATCAATTTTGGAGAAAGTTCCATGGGGTGCTGAATAGAAAGTATATTCTTTGGTGCTTGGGTGGAATATTCAGTAGATGTCTGTTAGGTCCATTTGATGTATGGTACTGTTTAATTCAGATGTCTCTCTGTTTATTCTTTGTCCCATTGACCTATCTAATGGAGACAGTGAGGTATTGAGTCCCTTACTATTAGTGTACTGGGATTAATCTGTGTCTTAAAGTCCTATAGTATTTTTATGAAGTTAGGTGCATCCAAGTCTGGAGCATATATGTTCATGATTGAAAGATATTCTTGGTCAATTTTTCCTTTAATCAGAATGAAGGCCCATCCTTTCCTCTTAAGGTAGTACTTGTCCTTAAGGGTGAGATGAGTTTCTTGCAGACAACAAAAAGGTAGCTGGATTTTGTTTCTTTTTTTTTTTTTTTTTTCGTCTTTTTGGGACAGGGTCTCCCTATAGCCCCAGCTGTCCTGGAACTCACTATGTAGACCAGGCTGGCCTTGAACGCACAAAGATCCACCTGCCTCTGCCTCCCAAGTGCTGGGATTAAAGGCGTGTGCCACCATGCCTGACCTGGATCTGAATCCATTCAACTAGCCATTGTCTTTTGAATGGGAAGCTCATTCCATTGATATTATTGAAAGATGTATATTGATGCCTGTCATTATAATTTCCATTTGCATTCTTAGTCTAACTGCATTTCCACAGTTATGCCTTCATTTAGTTTCTTTCTCTTACCCCTTGGATATAGTCATTCCTTTCTTCAGTTCTTTGTATTCAAGAATTCTCTGAAGGGCTGGTTTTGTAGACATGAATTCTTTCAGCCTGTTTATGTCATGGAAGATTTTTCTTTCCCCTTTGACTGTAATAGACATTTTTGCTGGGTAAAGTATTCTGGCTTGGCATCTGTGGTCATTTAGAACTGGGAATACTTTGGTCCAGGCTCTTCTGGCTTCATAGTTTGCATTGAAAAGTCAGCTGTAATTCTGATGGGTTTTCCTTTGTATGTGACTTGTTTTTTATTTTATTTATTTTATTTTTGCAGCTTTCAGTACTCTCTCCTTGTTCTGTATGTTTGGTGTTTTTACTGTGATATTCTGTGGGGAGTTTCTTTTCTGGTCCTGTCTATTTGGTGTTCTGTGTGCTTCTTATATCTGTGTGGGCATGTCTTTCTTAATTTTGGGAAATTTTCTTCTACAGTCCTATTGAAGATCTGGTCCATACCATTATCCTGAGATTCTTCTCCTTCCTCTATGCCTATGATGCATAACTTTGGTCTTTTCATGCTATCCCACATTTCCTACATAGTCCATTCCTGTAGTTTCTTAAATTTTTCATAATCTTTGCTTGAGTAGTCCAATTTGTCAAGTTTATCATCCAGTCTTGGTATTCTGTTTTCCATTTCATTCATTCTATTGGTGACTTTTTCTCCTGTCATTTCTAATTGGCTTATTGAGTGTTTTACTTCCTTCTTCCTTTTAGCCTGAATTTTCTTCAATATTTCTAACTCTTTCATGAATTCAGTCAGAAGTTTATCCCTATCTTCTTTTAGGTCTTTGATTTGTTTGTTTGTGTGTTCTTTAATTCATTGAATTCTTTGATCATGTTTATAATTGTTCTTTTGAATTCTGTGTCCTTGGTTTGCTCTAGAGGGTTCTCTTTGTAGAACTCTTCTATAAGACTGGTGGTGCTTGGTGGGGACATATTATTTGAGTTTTGCATGTTATAATGTTTTCATTATGACTTTGGCATGTGGATTTCTGTTGTTGTTTCTGATTCTGGTATGAGACTCAAGCCTTCCTTTGTTGAGTTTAAGTCTGTTTCTGTTTGTATACTTGATGTGCCTTTGTTATTTTCTTATTGGATATGAAAAGCTCGTTAGTCTAGGCTTCAGGGTCTCTCTCTTCCTAGAGGGGCCAGATGGCTCTAGTTCAGCTACTCAGGAGTTCCCACAGAGGCCCAAGTCAGATGAGGATCAGATGCTTTCAGGCTTCTTCCTAAGGTCTTGGCCCCTCTAGTCAGCAGGCACAATACAATTTGGGAAGCCTGCTAGATGTAGGTTGGATTCAGGCGATCTCGGGCAGTCTTCAAATGTCTGGGCCCCTGCTAGAGGGCAGAGAAGCCTAAAGCTGCATCAGTGGGAGGGGCTGTAGGTGGTCCTAATGTAGGGGATGAACAAGGCACAATTTGGAAAACTCACTACCTTGCAGAGTTAAGAGGGATCTGGAATGTTCAGAGATCTGGAGTGCTAAGAGCAAAAGTGGGCCTGTGCCCAAGGCTAAAAGAACAGGATGTGAGGTCCAGGAGATGGTAGTCACTCAGGTTGCAGCACAGTCAAAGTGTTGTGGGTGGGATTGGATTTACCAGGGAAGAAGGCTGGTCTAGGGAATTTAAGGCAAGTTGGGACTGTGGACAGCCAGGATAGAACTCTGGTCTCAGGTGTGTAAAAGCAGGTGGGGACAGCCTGTGGAGGCTCTAAGAACCTAGTCTGAAGGACTGAACTGGTCTGGGTGCAGGGGATCAGGACGCATGTGCTGGGTGAATCTGGACTGAGAGGGTAGTCCAGAGATCCAGGTTGCAGAGGAGCAGAAGCGGGCCTGTGCCCAAGGCTAGAAGGAGAACAGATGTAGGGGATGGGAAATTCAATTTTCTCAGGTTGTAGAAGTCAAGATGCAGTGGGAGGGCTCAAACTTATCAGGGAAGAAGGCTGGTCTCAGGAATCCCAGGCAAGTTGGGGGGTGGGGACAGCCTATGGAGGCTCTAGGCAACTAGACTAAAGGACTGAACTTGTCTGGGTGCAGGGGATCAGGACGCAGTGGGTGAATCTGAACTGAGAGGATAGTCCAGGGATCTGGGTTGCTGAGAACAGGTGCAGGCCTGTGCCTAAGGCTAGAAGGAGAACAGTTACATTTTTTAGAGACAGAGTCTTACAAACTGACCTAGAATAATGTTACCAGGACTGGCTTCAAACTCACAAGCAATCCTCCTGCATCAGCCTTCTAAGACTAGTATTACAGTTATTAGCCACTATGCCTGACTTCTTTTTACTAATTTTACAAAGAAAAGTCAGTCTAATCCTGCTTTGTATTGTGAATAAGGAAAGTTTTCCCTCACTGTAAGGTCCTCTTCTATCAATAGCTGGGTCTCCATTCCTAGACTTGAGGGTCAGTCGTTAGAAACCTGAATTTCTATTTGTATGATCTAACCAACAGGCAGGAGAGAGGGGAAAAGCAGATTCATTCATTCTCCTGATAAGGAAACTGTCTCAGCAGAGACAGAACAAAGAACACTTTGCTGTGTGAAATTACCATCACATAAATTAACTTTCTGTTTCTAAATTGTTGTGAGAGTTTGGCCTAGCGCAAAAGGAGGTCTGGGCTTGTCTGGGCTTGTAAAAGGCAGTCTATGCCATAACTGATAGGAGTTTATTTTTGTAGAGGGCTGGGGCTGGCCACACTGGATTCAGTCTTCTGGTGTGGCCATATAAGAAAGACCAAACGTGATGATGGGAGAGGACTTTAGAACATGCACTGTCAACTGACCCAGAACTGAGCCAAACCTCCAAGGCGACCATTCAAGCTGACATCATAAAATCCCAATGAAGACTCTAGTGTCTAAGCCTTGAAACTCTGGTGAGGTTCTCTGGTTAGCAATACTCTGAAAAACCATCATTTATTAATGCTGGAAATGTTGTATGCCCTGACTCCTAAGAAGAGGAAACAGAACTTCACGTTTGGAACCCTCCCATGTCCTGCCTATGTATCTCTTCGACTGAATCTAAATAGCTTTTAATGAGTCCTATGAGGTTTTCTAGTTATCAAAATTTAGGAGACTTTGGAAGAATGCCCAAACTTACAACAGGCATTAGATATGGTTCTGTGTGGAAATTGTGCCCTCAAATTCACAGTTCAACTATACAGGTAGGAGACTAGTCCAAGTTTCAGGCATACACCACCCCTCCTTATGCTGGCCAAGGACAACCCTGTGATTGCAGGAAGAAGGGCAGACCAAGTACTGAAAGTTTCCCAGGTACGGCCAACACCCTTGCCACATCCTTCATCACTTGAATCAGAGGGTCCCTAGCAGAGTCTCCTCCACTCTCCAAGACAAGAACCAGAGTGTCTGTCCTCTGTCCTGCTGTGTAGAGCATGTACACAGCTAGCACACGTTCCTCGTTGTCTCCAGAAGGAGGATTCTATACACTTCTTGCTAAGGCCAATTTTCCTCATTTTTTTCTCACCTTTAAAGCTCAGTCATTCATTTTGAAAGATATTATGGATTGTAGGGTACTGAGGAGAGTTAGATGCTGGCGGGGATGATCATGCATCTAACAGAAATTGATGGAATGGATATAACCTAACTTAAATGGATTTAACCTAACTTTAAAAGTGATGTCTATCAGGGAGGGGAGAAATTAGCTTGTCATACTTTTGGCCTTTCCCTATCTGTCTGTCCTTCCCATACCAACCCTAGCCCCTTCATGCAAGTATTAAGTGAGCTATATCCAATTGCCTTTCTTGCCTTTCTAAGGTTCTCCTGTAAGTGTGAGCTCACCATAGAGACTGAAGTTACTAACAATAGAAAAGATGGTGTCCATGACAACCAGAAGACCCAAGGCAACGGCTGATTCAGCCATCTGTTTCTGATCTTGTTCTTTGCACCCTTCTTTTCATCATGGGCTTTGCTCACTGCTTCACATATGAGCAGGCACACTGCAGCAGACAGGCAGACAGGAAACGCTCAGGCTGTCTGCTGGAAGAGGTGACACAGTCATCTCAGTGACAGATGCTATGTGAGCTGTTGAGAGGAGAGGAGAGAATTTCCACCTAAAGAGACCATGAACGGCCCTGGATTCCTCATTTGAACTCAATCTTCAGGATAACTGGTTGGTTTTGATGGAAGTCATAGAAATAGGCATTCCAGAGAGATTATCACCAAGCATGGAAAAGGTGCTCTGAGGGAGACAGGCAAAGCATGGCCATGAAATGATGATGGATTAACACTGGATGTGCTTAGGAGGATGGGGGGGTGGTAAGAACAGAAACAGGAGACTTTTAAACGATCAGCTGAAGGGTGTGGATTTATTTCAGATTTAGGGTTTTTTAGTGTGGCAAGTCATCCCTACATAGCTTCATTTCAGGGAACACATCCACACACACTTATGTACATACACACACACACACATATACATACATACATACATACGTACACACGGAGACAGGTACTAAGACCACATATGCTCAAATCCCTTATGTAAAATGACATAATGTTTGTATATAATCAGTTTACTACCCACTGTACAGTTTAAACCACCTCTATATTGTTTATAATATAATATGCGATGTAAGTAGTTGTTGTATTCCATTTTTTAGAAAATAATGACCATAGTAAATGTTCAGTGTAGGTGCAAGTTTTAAAAGTGTTTGTGTGCATACATGTGTGTGTGCGTGTGTGTATGTGTATATGTGGGTATGTGAGTGTGTGTGTGCTAGCATGCTCCCTTGTGCATGTGCATGTGGAAACCAGAGATTAATTTTAGATGTTTTCCTCTAATGCTCTCTACCCTGTATTGAGACAGGGTCTCTCAGTGAACCTAGAGCTCCCATTTGAGTTAGACAGGCTGGCCAATGAGCCCCTAGGATCTACCTGCCTCTGACCCTACTCTCCAGTGCTGGGGTTACAGGCTGTGTCATGCTCAGCTTTTATGTAGGTGCTAAAAATATGAACTCAGATCTTTCATGCTTACATAGCAAGCATTCTACCCACTGAGACATCTCCTCAGCCCCATTTTTCTTTTTAATCTATAGTTGACTGAATCCACAAATGTGGACCCTAAGGCTATGGAGAGCCAACCACACTTAGGGTACTCATCTCCTTCAGTTACATATCTAATGAGATCTCCTAGGTGGCCAGCCGATTTTTTCTATGCCATATTATCTAACACAATTGCTTGGCTAGTAATGGTCCCCAAATAGCTATTGATTCCTGTTGAAACTACTACATAGGTAATGAGAGGCCATTACTAGATTCTAATCAGAGAAATAACTACATAAAAGAAACCAGAGCCTACCATAGTTCCCATAGTTCCTCACTCCGACCGTGTGTGTGTGTGTGTGTGTGTGTGTGTGTGTGTCCATGTCTGTGTCTGTGGATACCAGGAAGACTTTTTGTAGAGTCCATGACCTTGCACATGCCAGGCAAACATTCTACTACTGAACTATACCCCAGCCTTCTTTTTACAATGTATTTTAAGATGAGCTCACTAAATTGCTAATGAATTCACCTTGTAGCCCAAGAGACCTTGAACTTATAACTGCCATCTCAGCCTCCTTAGTAGCTGGGTTGACAGGCCCAGATTTCTTATTATTTATTTTTGAGACAGGGATTTGCTCTGTAGACCTGGCTTAGCACTCTGTTTAACCCAGGCTGGCCGCTCACTCACAAATCACAGCAATCCTTTTGCTTCAGCCTGCCCGAGTACTGGGATTACACCTGTCTTTCCTATCACCTCTTTACCCTCCTCATTCCCCAATTTACCAAGCTTAGGTTTTGTGAGTCGAGCCACCTTCATAATCACTGTCTTGCACACACCCTTGGCTCTGCCCCGTCACCTGGCAAAACCTCCATGCTTGTTTAATCCAACTCTTACCTACTGATTAACATTTTAGTGCTTATAAGAAAGGAGGTAGGATACCAAGCTCATAGCTAGTGGCTGAAGAAGCAGGTTAAGGCTGGGATACTAGCTCATTCACCATCACTGGGACTCAGCCAAGAAGCACATTCACTAAGTTCTCTGATCTCGTGGTAAACAGCTATTCATTCATTCAAGCAAATTTTCAAAAATTCCAAACACCAGACTCCAGCATGGAAGAGCTTCAAGGAAAAGGTTGTGCAAATTGAAGACAGTTGACTTCCTGGGATCATCAGCAAACTGAGGTCATAGAAGTAACCAGTTTCCTGAACTCTTCGGAGACACATATCCTTGGAGATAGAGTAGGCAGGACCTGCTCAGTCACAATGAAAGCCATTAGAATCAATGAGCTGACAGAAACACTTAGGCTCTGATTTGGGTGAATTGCAGGAGACTGAGTGCAAATTAGGGAGGAGTGACAAGCCCTCACTCTGCCTGGCAGAGCCGCAGCTATGAAGGAGGGGCATGTATTTACATGTCTTCATGCCTCAAGTACCACCACCAACTCCTGCAAGTTATCCTCTGACTCCATACTCATGTCATGGATGTGTGCTTTTACACACACACACACACACACACACAATGTGGCGGAGTATATTTGCAATCCCACTACCTGAGAGAAGACAGGAGGATTCAGAGTTCTATGTCAGCCTGGGCTACATAGAAAGTTCTAGGCCAGGCTTACTACATAGTAAGACCTTGCTCCAAAAAGAAAAAAAAAGAAAAAAAATATATATATACACAGAGATAGAGACACAGATGTAAGCTAAGCCCAGAAATACTTTGTAGCCAAAGAAGGCTCTTTCTTATAGTATAAGATTGGTTCAATGTTTGCCAACCAATCAATTTATCATACTACAGGCTAAAAGGAAACAAGCCACATGAACTAATAAAAGCAAAGAAGCACTCAAAATTATTCTGCAACTTTATGATGAAAAGTTTTTATAAAAAACCTGGAAATCAGAAGGAATTTCCTTTCTCTAATAAAGATTGGTATAAAACACATACAGTTAACAATTATACTCCATTGTGGAAGACTGAACACTTTCCCCCTGAGACTGGAAAAGGACCAGGATGTCCTCTCTTAATACCGTAATAGACGTTTTAGTTAGTGTAATAAGACAAGATAAAGAAATAAGGAATCAAGGCTGGGGAGTGGACTCAGTGGGTAAAGCACTGGCTGCACAAGCATGAGGACCAGAATCCATGTAAAGCCAGTAGCTGGGATCTGCAAGTCCCAGAGTTCCCACAGACGGGAGCTGGAGATAAGAGAATCCCTGGATGCTGGGGGCAGTTAGCCTGGCATGTGCACAGCAAACAAAAGATGCTGTCTCAAACAAGGTGGAAGAAAGGACCCACACCTGAGGTTATGCACACACACACACACACACACACACACACACACACACACAATCCCAGTTATTCAGGAGGCTGAAGCAGGAAGACCACAAATTCAAAGTCAGCAGGAAAAGATTTAGTGAGAGCCTGTCTCAAAATAATGATAAAAAAGGGTGGGGACACAGAACTCCCCAGCATGGGAATTTAATTCCCAGTACAAGAAAGAAAGGAAGGAGGAGAGGGAGAGAAAAGAGTCATGATTGGAATAAATGAATAAAGCTTTATTTGCAAATGGCATGATTGTCTATACTAACAACTACCAAGAACCCCCAGTCTCCTGGCACTAGGAAGCAGTGGTGACAAGGCCAAGCACGCAGAGTGCATCTGCTTTCTTGGCCATAAACAACTGGAGTGCGAAGCTTAAAAAAGAACAAAAACAGCTGGGCATGGTGGCATGTGACACACGCCTATAAATCTCAGCACTTGGGAGGTGGAGACAGGAAGATCAGGAGTTCAAAGGCAGGCCTTACCTATGCAGCTGCCTGGTATACAGGAAACCTTGTTTCAAAAAACAACAACAAAAAAGTAAAATAAAATAAAATAAAATAATAAAATAAAAATAAAACAAAAAATCCCACTTACAATAGTACTAAAAAATGAAAAAAGACATTGAAAAATATGTGTAAAATTTGTATTTGGAAAATTATAAAACACTAATTGTTTTAAAAAGAAGACAAATAAATGGAGAGAGACTATGTGTTCATTGATTGGAATACTTAATATTGATCTCTGTTCTTTCCAGCTTGATGTATAGATTCAACACAGTCTCATGCAAAATACCAATATTCTCTTTAAATAAATACCAACAAGTTGGTTCTAAAATGCATATGGAAAAGCAAAGGATTTAGAATAGCTAACACAATACTGAAAAAAAGAACAAATTTGGGAGGCACACACTACCTGATGTTAGACACACTGCTGTAATTAAGGCAACCCAGTGCTGGGGAAGAACAGGCATGGTCAGCAACAGTGAAAGACAGAGAGTACGGACCATCACAGACACAGTCTGCTGACTTTGACAAAGGTGGAAAGACAGAAACCAGAAAGACTAGTCTTTTCCACATAAGTAAAGAATGCAGCACAAATGTCACATGGTATACAAAAGTTGACTCAAAAGGAATCATAGACCTAAATGTAAAACTAAAATATAAAGCTTTTAGAGAAGGACTGGACGGCTCAGCGGTTAAGAGCACTTGCTGCTCTTCCAGAGGACCTGAGTTCGGTTCTCAGAACGCACATAGCAGCTCACAGCCACTTTTAACTCCAGCTCCAGGGGATTTGATACCCAATTCCAAAGGCGTGCACACACACACACACACACACACACACACACACACACACAAGACTCATATAAAAATCTAAAAAATTAAAACTTTTAGAGGAAAACAGGAGAAAAATAATCAATAGAACTTTAGGTCTAGTCATAAGTTTTTTTATATATAACCCCACAGTTCTTCATGGGAATACAGGTTGGCAAAGCCGCCATCCAGTCCTTCTCTAAAAGTTTTATATTTTGGTTTTACATTTAGGTCTATAGGAGGCAGTAATGAGACAAATTAAATCAAACTTTAGAATATATAGTATTCTTTAGACAAACAGTCCCATTTTGAAAAGCAAAAAATACCTGAAAGAGCAAAACCATTTCAACAGTGTGTAGTAAAACTGTAGTTCTCCCCGATCTGTAGGGAGCGCAGAAATCCTTGGGGTTCAACCAGCCTTGGGGGAACAGAAATCAAGAGAGAGGGAGGAGTCACAGGACCCTTAGAGACTGCTCACTACAGGTACCAGCAGGATAGGAATAGACTCAGCAGGAAGGCTGTGTGTAGGGAGAAAGCTGTGATTCTAGTCAGTTGGAGTCATACAGCAAAAGCATGCCAAATCAGCCCCACGGGGCACCACACACCCTGGAGAAGATTTTCATGGTAGTTACAGCTCCAAAGGCAACTTAGCACACGCCAAGAAAGTGGACTGAGAAAGCCCTAGAAATGGAACCTTGGCTCTGATGGACCCGATTCTGCAGGAGCTGATGATGATAAGTCAACACCTCCAACAGCCAGGAAAACAGAACAACAGGAACCTAGAGGCAGGTGGTGAGGTCGTAGGCAAACAGTAGAGGGAGAAACAGAAGGGTTGGAGGCTGGGAAGCAATACCTGTGCTCTGAATTAGCCTGTGTGTATCCTTGTTGCCCTGACAAACCTTGCTTCTGAGGCCTTCTTCCTGTGGAGTCAGAGGTGGGTGGACTCCCCCAGGAGGCCCTAGGGTCTTGCATAAGAACACTTGTTTTGACCCATTCCATATGCCACCCTGACAGGTCAGACTTATAGTTCCAGAGCAGGCTGTGGGCCCATACACCTGCCTGCATCAGGCCACCAGGATCTGGACCGTCATTGATGCTGGCACTTAGTCACACCCCACCATTGGGCTGCATTCATAGTCTGCTTCTTAAATGAAAAAGAAAACAACAGGGATGAGATGAGAGACATAAACAGAGACCAGGGACCAAAGCCCAAAACAGAGGGTGCTCCCAAAAAGGGGGAGTGATGAGACTAGATCCCGTGATCCAAGGCATAACAGAGGGAAACTGTGGAAAATGATCCTAAATCTCACTGTTTAGATTTTAAGCGGTCACAACCAAACTCAGTGCCACACACTTATAACACTGCCAGTCTGGAGACCCAGGCCAGGGGATCTTAAGTTCAAGGCCTTCCTGAGCAACATAGATAGATCCTGTCTCAAATAAAAGCAACAATAAAAATAAGTCTCAAACTGCACTCCAGAATCATCAGTGGAAAGAGCTCGATCCCTGGACATCCTGTCAGAATTCTCCTTTACCCAGAAGAAAACTAAGGGCTGGAGAGATGGCCACGCAAGTCAACCTAAGTTTGATCTCTGGAACCCACATAAAAAGCTGGATGTGGTGGCACACATTTGTTATCCCTGTACTCCTATCTAGATGGCACATACATGCTTGCACTAACACACACACACACACACACACACACACACACAATTTTTAAAAAGAAAAGAAAATTAAATGTGATGGTTCAGACTTCCAGAAGGTAAGGCAGGAGGCTCTCAAGTTCAAGCCCTGGAGAGGTTACAGAGTAAGGTCAAGGCCATCCTGGACAACCTGTTTCAAAATCGAAAGTGAGACCTTATTTCAAAATAAGAAGTCAAAAGAGGACTGGAGTATAGCTCATGGGCAGAGTGCTTGCCTAGTGTGTTCAAGACTATAAGTTCAGTCCTCGCTACTGCAGAAATCGCTTACTTTTCCAATAGAAGAACAGAGACCATATTCTTGGAAAGTACAAGGTAGCGAAAGGAAGCAAGAGAAAAGCCATTCACTAACACCCTGAGAAAAACTCGGTCAGGGCAATGCCTGTGCGCATCCTCCCTTCTCCCACACCCCTGACCTTTCAGTCCCATTAAGGTACTTTTTTTAACATAACTGTGATTTATAGTGTATTCACAAATTTAAATTTTCTGTCTAAAATGTTTTTTTAATTACAGAATTAATAGATGTTAGTGGCAGAAAATTGGAGAGAAAATGTGAAGAAAAGGGTTAGTTAGGGGCTGGGGGATAATTCAGTCAATAAAACATTGCCTTCCAAGCATGATGACCTGAGTTCAGTCCCAAGAGTTCATAGAAAAATGCTGGATATGGTAGGGCACACTGCAAACCCAGCACTGGAGAAGCAGAGACAAGCAGATCCCTGGGGCTCACTGACCAGCAAGTCTAGCCTAATTGGTGAGCTTCAGGCCAATAAGCAAGCCTGTCTCAAAAGACACAGCTTTCCTGAGGGTGACACTTGAAGCTGTTCTCTTACACACACACACACACACACACACACACACACACACACACACAAACATACAGACACATACCCACAGGCATTTAGAAAAAGGTTTTCTAGAATCTATTTACCCAGAATTAATCACAGTTGATATTGGAGTGAATTTTCTCACAGCCTTTTTAACCTACAAATTAACTCTGCAAATTACTCTTCTTAAATACTTTATTATTTTTACTTTATGTGTGTATTTTGCCCATGTGTATGCAAATGCACCATGTGGGTGCAATGCCATGCAGAGGCCAGAAAAGGATGTTGGATCCCCTGGAACTGGAATTATGGATGGTTGTTAGCTGCTATGTGGGTGCTGGGACTCGAACTTGGGTCCTCTGGAAGAACAGCAAGTGTTCTTAACTGCTAAGCCATCCCTCCAGCACCTACTAATCTAATTCTTAAACATAGAAACCATGGACAGCCCTCTGCTTCCCTGGGTGTGCACCACCTGCTGCAGGCCTCTCTCCTACCCATGGGCCTCTCTCCAGGGTAAGTCCATTGCATCCTCTGGGCCTTGACTCCCCCAGCCTCATTCACCCTCGCATCTCCCCCACCAGTCTCTCCTCCTAGTTTGGGTCCTGTCCCATTCTTCCTCTTGGGGCCCCAGACACCTGGGGAACCAATACTCCTTCCTGATCCTTTTCATCCATACCAACTAAGTGCCTTCTCTGGGCCCCAAGAGCACTGCTTCTACACCTGGCCCCGCCCTCACCTCCCTCTGCTTCCCTGGGCCCTCACCAACCACCAGCCTTTTTCTGGGACACAGGGGCTGACCTTTCCTCTCCTGATCCTTTGCATCCAGACCAACACAGCTCCTCAGTGCAGTCCCCAGGAGTCCTTGGGGCCTCTTCCCTCCCCATCTGCCTTTGTTTCTCTGGGTGGCATGGCCACCAGCCGCCCTAGACCAGCATCTTTCCTGGGCCAGGCTCCCAGGCCAGTCCAACCCCCAAATTCCTGAGGCTAAAATCTTTCCTGGAGGGATTCAGACCTTAGGAAAAAGCCTGAAAACATCTGACCCTCATCTGAATTGGGCCTCTGTGGGAACTCCTGAAGACAAAAGCAATCTGGCCACTCCAATATAAAAGAGAAACAGAAGCTTAGACAAACCAGATTTTCATGCCCAAAAAGTAAACCACAAAGACACAAAGTTCACAAAAAGAAGCAGACCTAAACTTGAAGGCCTGAGTCTCACACAAGAATCAGAAAATACAAAAGAAATCAACATGTCAAAATCATAGAGAAAAAATAATAACATGAAAAACCAAAATAACATATCC
>NW_008340856.1:922761-923178 GCF_000622305.1 Nannospalax galili
GGAAGATAAAGTGGACAAACTAGACCACTCAAGCAAAGATTATGAAAAATTTAAGAAATCACAAGAATGGAATATGCAGGAATTGTGAGACACCATAAAAAGACCAAACTTATGAAGCATAGGCATACAGGAAGGAGAAGAATCCCAAGATAATAGCATGGATCAGATCTTCAACAGAATCGTGGAAGAAAATTTCCCAAAATTAAAGAAAGACATGCCCATACAAAACAAGAAGCATACAGAACACCAAACAGGCATGACCAGAAAAGAAACTCTCCACAGCACATCATAGTAAAAACATTACAGGTACAAAACAAAAAGACAATTCTAAAAGCTGCAAAAGAGAAACAACAAGTCACATACAAAGGAAAACCCATTAGGATCACAGCTGACTTTTCAATGCAAACTATGAAAGCC
>NW_008340856.1:923878-925412 GCF_000622305.1 Nannospalax galili
GGGGACTTCAATACCCCACTGTCTCCATTAGATAGATCAACAGGGCAGAGAGTTAACAGAGAGACATCTGAATTAAACAATGCCGTATATCAAATGGACTTAACAAACATCTACCGAGTATTCCACCCAAATGCCAAAGGACATACTTTCTACTCAGCATCCCATGGAACCTTCTCCAAAATCGATGCTATACTGGGGCACAAAAAAACCTCAACAACTACAAAAAGACTGAAATAATTCCATGCATTCTATCAGACCACAATACAATAAAGCTTACAATGAACACAAGAAGAAGCCCTAATTACCACAAGAAGACATGGAAATTAAACCACACACTCCTGAATGATGAATGAGCCAAAAGAGAAATTAAGAAAGAAATAAAAGTATTCCTGGAACTAAATGAAAAGGACAATACAACACAATAAAACCTCTGGAAGATGCTGAAAGCTGTCCTTACAGTGAAGTTTATAGCTCTAAGTGCCTACCTCAAAAAATCGGGAAAGAACACAAATAAATGACTTAACATTGCAACTTAACAGACTTGAAAAGCAACAGCAAACGAAACCCAAATCAAGCAGACAAGAAGAAATAACAAAAATCAGGGCAGAAATTAATGAAATTGAAACAAAGAAAACAATACAAAGAATCAACAATTCCAAGAGCTCGTTCTTTGAAAAGATAAACAAGACTGACAGACTGCCTATTAACCAAAAGAAAGAAAGAGCACCTCCAAATCAACAAACTCAGAGATGAAAGGGGAAACATCACAACAGACACCAGAAAGATACAGAACACTATAAGGGAATACTTTAAAAACCTATATGCTACTAAATTTGAAAACCTAAAAAATAGATGGTTATCTAAAGGCATGGGAACCATCAAAACTAAACAAAGAAGAGATTAACAGCTTAAACAGATCCATAACACAAAAAGAAATTGAAACAGCAATACAAAACCTCCCGACTAAAAAGAGCCCAGGACCAGATGGATTTAAAGCAGAATTCTATCAGACATTTAAATAAGATCTGCATCCAATACTACTTAATTCATTCAAAAAAATAGAACTGGAGGGAGAACTTCCAAATTAATTCTATGAAGCCAGCATCACTCTAATACCAAAGCCAGGTAGATACAAACAAAAAAGGAAACTATAGACCCATGTCCTTAATGAACATAGATGCAAAAATCCTCAACAAGATACTTGCAAACCGCATACAGACACACATCAAAAAGATCATCCACCATGATCAAGTCAGCTTTATCCCAGAGATGCAGGGATGGTTCAATATACATGAGTCAATAAATGTCATAAATCATATGAATGTGCTCAAAGACAAGAACTACATGGTCATCTCAATAGATTCAGAGAAGGCCTTGGAAAAAATTCAACATGCATTTATGTCCAAAGTCCTAGAGGGAATTGGACTGGAGTGAACACACCTCACCATAATAAAAGCCATATATAACAAACCCACAGCCATCATCATTCTAAATGGAGAAAAACTAGAAGCATTCCCATTGAAATCAGGAACCA
>NW_008340856.1:925680-925834 GCF_000622305.1 Nannospalax galili
TCTATATAACCACAAAAATATACTGAGAAAGAAACCAGAAAAACCTTCACAATAGCTGCAAAAAAATAAACAAATAAAATGTCTTGGAATAAACCTGACCAACAATATTAAAGAGCTCTACAATGAAAATTTTAAATCTTTAAAGAAAGAAATT
>NW_008340856.1:927310-929582 GCF_000622305.1 Nannospalax galili
AATTGGGTTAGTTTAAGGGAGGGGGGAGGGAAGGGTATACAAGGAACCTAGGGGATAAAGGGAAAGATGGAGCTCAAGAGAGGTAGGACTATAGGAGAAGGGTATTAGTAAGGGAGAAAGGGGGAAATGGGGGCACCTTAAGTGGGAAAACCATGATGGAGGGGTGAGACAATGCGAGAGATAAACAATGCCTAGCTAGTTTTGAAAACCAGAGGGAACCATATTTCTCCTACAACCTACTGACAAATTATACATAGCAGATCAAAAAATATATGTCTAGGTAAGGTTTATCTGAGAACAATTGGTCTTTGCCCAAGATTTATCTACATGACACATAGTAATTAAAAATACCAGACTGGTGGAACTAACCTTCTTGGATATTTAACAGACATACTTTGAGGTCTATAATAATTTGGTCAAGAGGGACACAAAGGACACTTTTTGCTCCAAGCCCTCCTAGGTCAACTAGTTCCAGGGGACTATGAGCATCTCTCAAAATGTCCTATAATGGTGGTGAGTCACCTGTCCTCTTGATCAAGGAGGCCAAGGAGACCCACCAGATGGACTTGAACCAGTGTCCAATCTATAAAGAGGAGGGTCAACATGGAGGAATCATTTCCTCCATGCTTCCAAGTGAAGCCAACCATGGTGGAGCAGGACCTTTGACTTATCTTCATATAGGTAGAACTGGTAAAAGAAAGGAGCCAGGGGCTCCTCCCAAGCCTATGTGACCCCTGAGGAACATATCCTCAAACGACCTTAATAGTAAAAATAAATCAGTTTATCTGGGCCAAATGTATGGCCCTAAACACCCAAAAGGAAAATATAACCAAAGATTAAAGGGGCCAATATAATTTCATAAGAGTCCATATGCATAGCTAAAGGCTACCCAGACAAGCAATACCTTCTTTTGAGTTGTTGGCCAGGGTGGCCAAAGGAATTCTCAGATCGTAACCCAGCATAGAACTGGGAAAATGAACAGCAGACCCAAATCTTATCCAAAGGAACATAGACAACTGATTACTGCTAGATGGGGAACAGCTGACCCTCCTAAAACAAAGACCTCTATATAAGATGACTAGATTCACTGGATGGACAAGTAGTCGGGAATGGCTGGGGGTGCCGACAACACTGCAGATAGTAGCAGTGATATCAGAGTATAAGGGCTTTAGTTGGGGGAGGGGTGCTATGGGTGGTTGCTATCTGGGAAGTGGGTGTAAAACTAAATAAATAAATATTTTTAATTTAAAAAAGATAATAATAATTCTTCAAAGCATAAAAATTTGCTCCTTAATAATTGGTGGATGTGCAAAACATTACCATTGAAATCTACCTGATGACTTTACATTCATGCTCAGGTGCCAAGGATCTTAGAAAGTAAGTGACTGTGACTAGTAATAATCAGATACATAGAGATTAGAGACGCATGTACAAACATCTAAGTGTTATTTGCATTAAAAATGAGCTTTTCTGTATTATTTTAATAGTGAAGTGGAGATCTTTTTTAAAGTTTAAAACTTCATTTAATTTTATGTCTTACAGGGTTTATACTGAGTACAATATTGTATAACTGTAATAATTCAACTGTAAACCTAAAAATTTACAGCCAATTTTGAAGGAGATGCATCTTAGCTCTGGAAATTGTTATTGAATGTGTCAATGCTGTTGTAATGAAATGCTTCTTCTGATTGTGTGGTTATTAACTAAACAATTTTTTTAAAAAAACATGGAAACCATGGAATATTTCAGATGGTAAGTGAGAAAGAAGTATACGGCTAGGATGAAAGGCTGACTTACAAGTCCTTAGCAATTAAAAAACCCAAACATTTCATTTTAGAATATATTGTTCCTTACAGAAAGACTCATTGTTTTTCTACTAACACTGAGATGTTGGTGCATGCATCTCTAATCTGTATGTATCTGATTATTACTAGTCATAATCGGTTGCACTCGGATCCTTGGCGCCTGTGTATGTCTATAAATTCATCCGATAGATTTCAATGGTAATGTTTATCACCTCTACTAATTAGCATGATGTAAATTTCCATGCTTCCTCCTCAAATATAATTCTTTTTTTTTTTAAGGCAAACTTCATTTAATTACATTAAAATTGGGGCAATGCTGTTGTAATAAAATGCTTCTACCAATTATGCAGTTATTAAATAAATTCTTTTAAAAATTAAAAAAAAAGTTGGGGCCGGAGAGATGACCCAGAGGTTAAAAGCACTGGCTGCTCTTGCAGAGGACCCAGGTTCACTCCCTGGCACCCATA
>NW_008340856.1:932240-936458 GCF_000622305.1 Nannospalax galili
GGCTGGAGGGATGGCGCAGTCGTTAAAGGCTAAGGCTAACAACCAAAACGTTAATTCATTTTTTTAATTTGTTCATTTGTGTGTGTGTGTGTGTGTGTGTGTGTGTGTGTATGACACAGAACATCCCAAACCACCTTATTCGACTATACACCCACTTCCCAGATGGCACCCTCCCATAGCCTCCCTCCCCCACTATACTCTGATATCCCTGCTACTGTCTGCTGTGTTGTCGGTACCCCCAGCCATTCCCCACTACTTGCCCTTCTGGTGAATCTAGTCAGCCTATCTACAGGTCTTTGATAGGAACAGGGTCAGCTCTTCCTCTTCTAGTAGCACTCAGTTGTCGATACTCCTTTAAATAAGATTGAGGTCTGCTGTTCATTTTCCCAGAAAAAGATGCATCTTAGCTCAGAAAATTGTTATTGAATATGTCAATGCTGTTGTAATGAAATGCTTTTTCTAAGTATGTGGTTATTAAATAAATAATTAACTGAAAAAAAAAAAAACCAAACAATCCAATGACTTGGGATGAGCGTCAAAGATACCAAAGTCCTGAAAACAATGCAGCAACTCAGCCCCAGGCTTAAAAAGCTGAGCTACTGTCAGCGACAATGCACAGCCTTTAGTTCTGTGGGCAGTGGCAGCTTTCGTGACAAACACACTTTCTGGTTCTGAGAAAAACAGAGAAGCAGAGAAAGCAGCAGCCAGGGACCAGGCCTCGTTACTGAAGCAGCCTTCCATCATCCAGTCACAGTTTGGACTTTGAGGTCCAGGCTAAGTTTGTTCTATGGTACTGCAGCGTCTTTATGAGGGGGCAGAGGCAGGACACGAGCTTCATTCCACAGGAAATACATAGCCTTAAATGCCATCATTGTTAAAAAGGAAGTAGAAAATAATGACTGATACTATCAAAACTCTGTGAACTGATGAACCCCCCCAAGGGCTCATTTTTGGGCTGTGAGGTCCATTTAAATTGTCTCCCTGCTCCCGTCACTGAGGATCCTGTCACCACTTCAGAAAGAAAACAAGCAAAAGGAATAGGTATTCATGCGCTCGACCCCACCTGCCAACCTCCCTCTCATTATCAGTGTTCTGTGGGACTCTACAGCTCTGGCCCCAATCTGACCAAGGTTCTAGGGTGAGAGTATCAAAGAAAACAGATGTGACCAAGACAGCTGCACCCTTCTAAGAATCTGTTTGCAAGTCAAAGCATGCAGACAGCATCTTTAAATGCAGAGCTGAGAGATTCTGTCGCACCAAACTTTGCTGAAGTTTCCACAAAGACATAGTAGTGAACTGAGTAATTCACAAAAGAAGATAGTTTGGCAGTTAAACATAAAAACTCCTTTAAATCTCTTGTTTTTCTCTGGAGACTGTAATCGCTACACATTCAAAACTGTCAAAATAATAAGTAATTGGTAATAATAGCTGTAATGTATATTATGTTGATAAATTGCCATGTGCTATTTGAGCTCGCCAAGAAGCTGACTCTGGAAGCAGGACTGTGCCCCCACCCTCTTCAGACCTAAGCACGTTTATCTCAAAGTGCCCTCCAATGACCTTTGTTTTAGGGGGAGGTTGCCCCCCAACTCTGTGATAGAGAGGGAAGAGAACTGCAAAACAGCCCAGGAGGAAAAACATTGTGCCCTTGAGACCAGCCAGAAGCTCATCCATGGAGAGAGAGCTCAGGCAATCTGGAACTCCAGCTGACTGCCTCAACCTCTCCACTTGGTTTCTGCAGGGTGTTGTCAGCACCTGATTTGTTGATGTCATCTGTCTGATATTCTTTTCCTTGGAAGCCTCACCCAAGGGGACACTTTACTCTTCCCAGGACTCTCTCTGTTGGGGCCTGGAGCTGGCTGCTCCGGCAGGGCCCCCAGTTAATTTCTGTAGGATGTTTTGAGCTCTCTATTTGATGACATCTTGCCCTCTATCTGCTACTTCGTATTTGTTCTTTTACTTTGGCTTGCTAAATGCTTACTAAATTCACTCATTTAAAACCAAAAATATCATTCTCCATTCCACACAGAACAGCAGTTCATCCCTAAAAGACTAGTGATACCGCAACAAAAACTGAAAGGCAGAAGAGGTAGACTGAATAAGAAGCTGTGAGGGGATCACTGCTCATGCCATTATTTATTACTGAAGACATCACCATACACTTTCATCTAAGCTTGACAAACTGAATGAGCCTTAAGATATTATTTAAAAATGTATAAGCCTCCATTAGTAGAGCTAAAAACCAGACTTCTCCAAGCCAGACTCACTAGAGGAGGGTGAGGACAAAGGGTAATTGTCTAATGAGGCGGGTGAAGACAGAAGCTAAAACAAAGCACAGAGCCAGAAAGCAGAAAGCCGAAGCTGAGGAAAGAGCCAGGCTGCTGCCAGCTGGGACCCACCCCTGCGCCCGCCCAGCACCCACCTCCAACCCGGACTCCTCCTCCTTGGCTCCTAGAAAAGCAAATGCCCTTCGCAGAGCACAGAGCAAGTCATGGATTGGAAACAAGGTTTTGTGCAGAGATGAGCGTTTCTAACCTGACTCCTTGTTAGGTATCTCTTTATGCATTCAAACTGTTGTCAGGCTCCCAGGCACTAGGTTCCACGGCTCCTCACTAACATGGATAAATTTCAAAAATGCTACAGCAGGAGAATTCAAAAAGAATTATAAGACATACTGTATCATTTATTTAAAAGTGTAGAGAAGGCAAAGTGGTAGTAATGGGAAATAGAAAGTGGGAGGCTGGGTGGGGGAGGCTGGGGTCAAGTCCACAAGTCCTCAGTGTGGGGGCTTGTTCTGCATCTTCATCGCGGCACTGTTTCCATAACCATATACAATTAACAAAGTTCAGCTAACTACATAGTGAACGTATAAATGGACTGTATTGGTGAGTTTTAATTATATAATACCTCAATAAATGTCTGAGGACTTTCATGTTTTCCACAACAGCTATGCTAATTTATATTCCTACTAACAAGGTACAAGAGGTTTCCTTTCTTCATAACCTTAGGGATGTTTCTCTTTGGGGTTTTTGATGATACCCGTTCTAAATAGGGTGAGATGATGGTTTTGATTTGCATTCCCTGGATGACAAGTGGTGATGAGCACTGTTGGTCACTGTGGTTGCAGGTACTTTGAGCAGAGGGACAAGACACCAAGGTGTTTCTTCCCAGGAAGCAGTTTATTTGTGCCAGCACTTGACTCAGTGGCTTTGTCCCCAGAAGACTGAGCCCTGAACAAAGCAAAAGCCCACCCTTCTATACCCTCTGTGAAATTTCCCTTAACAGTTCAGTTTCTTGGTCTCCCATACATAGCAATACATGTTCTGATTGGGTGTCCCATGCTACAAGGTGGTGACAGGTAGTCTTCATGTACTCAGGCACAGACCGTGCTGCTTTAACCTTCCCTTTGTTCAAGGGGGTTCTTGACACAGTCTGTCTTCTTTTGAGAAGTGACTATTAAGGTTTTATAATGGTTAATCCTCATTGTCAACTTGATTTAAAATTGCCTAAGAGATTGGCAAAGTACACTTCTCGGTGTGTGAGTGTGTTTCAGGCAGGATTAACTGAAAGGGGAAGACACATTCTGAATATGAGTAGCATCATCCCATGGGCTCAGGCTCAGGGAGACTAAGAGAGGAAAATGGAGAGAGCTAGCCAAGTACCAGCATCCTCCTTGTTCTGATTCCTGGCCCAGCATGAAATACATTGAGCTGCCTTACCATGTCTCCCCTACCAAGATGGACTGAGCCCTCTGAAACCATGAGCCCAAATAAACCCCCCTTGTCTAAGTAGTTCATGGCAAAGATTTCATCACAGCTGCAACAAAAGTATCTAATAGATGTTTCTTGCCCATTTTAAAGTCGGATCATTTGTTTGTTTGTTTGAATTGAGTTCCTTAAGGAGTCAGGACGCTAGCTCCTTCTCATGTACTTTTCCAATTCTTCCTTCCATCTTTTAGGCTACGTTTTCACTCTGTTGTTTCTTTTACTGTGCTGGAGTTTTTTAGTTTGATGCAATCCTGAGAGTTGTCCAAGGCTCCCTCTGTCAGCTACAAGAATGAGTTGCTTTCTTTCTCATACTAATGAGTCTCTTGGCAAAATCTCTGCTCTGAAATTGATAAAGGGGCACAAAAAAAAAAAAGACCCTGTAACTCAGCCATTCTGGAGTATCCAAACACATTTCCAACTTAACTATTAGCAACTATACTTTGGAATAGGT
>NW_008340856.1:938187-976790 GCF_000622305.1 Nannospalax galili
CTATTAGCAACTATACTTTGGAATAGGTATAAAAATCATAATACATTGTTATCTAATTGGTTCAATAGTTGAAAATCTAATTTGTATGCTTAAGGGGGTAAACAATAAAATAATATTTAACAAAGTCTGGTATCCAGTATGGATATATTTTATGTTTACTAAAATGGTAGAGATAGGTATTTTCCTTACTCTAACCCAGGGTACTGTGCTTCCTAATGCTGCCTAGGAAGTAATCCCACAGGGGAAGGACCAAGCAAGGGTGGCCAGTACTGCCACTGGATCCATCAGAGTTCTAAAACCTCCTCAGTCCAACCAGGGAAGAGAACAAAGCACAGCACAAAGGAGACCTCATTATCAAAACCTGTGGCTACTTTGATGATGTTCCTGGAATTGGAACAATCAACTAAAAATATTTTTAAACAATTAAAGAACCTAGTAAGGTGACAGGTTATGAAATTAACATGTAAAGAAAACCAAAGGATTTTTCTCACATCAAACACAAACTAGTTAAAAATACAATGGGAAAAAATATTCCTCCCACAGTAGCAATACAAACAACTCCAATGGGAATATTCTTGATAAGAAGCATATGTGAAGCCGGGTGTGATGGTGCACACCTTTAATCCCAGCACTTGGGAGGCAGAGGCAGGCGCATCTCTGTGAGTTCAAGGCCAGCCTGGTCTACATAGTGAGTTCCAGGACAGCTGGGGCTACAGGGAGACCCTGTGAGGAGGAAGAGGAGGAGGAGGAGGAAGAAGAAGAAGAAGAAGAAGAAGAAGAAGAAGAAGAAGAAGAAGAAGAAGAAGAAGAAGAAGAAAAAGAAGAAGAAGAAGTGGTGTATGTGATCCACACAAGACAATAACTCTATCACAAGAAAACAGAACAGACTACAAGAAAATATGAAAAATATTTGAATAACCATGTTAATAATACTAACACATTAATAATATAAATTAATACTAACATACTAATGATACTCATTAATACTATTATTCTACTTTGTTATAATCCTTATTAATGCTAACATATTACTACTAATCATATTAGTAATGCTAATGGCCAATTGTGGCTATAGTGCAGGGACTTTCCCAGTCCATTCACACAGATACTGTTTTCATTAACCAGTAAAACAGGTGCTATGATTCCTCTGTTCTTCATGAAATGACAGAATATCAAAGAGTTGATTCTGGGGATGAGGACATAGCTCAGTGGTAGAGAGCTTGCCTAGCTAGCATATGTGAGGGTCTGGGTTCTATCCCAAGCACTATAAAAACTAATAAATAGAAACTGATTCTTCTTCATACAGACTGCCCTAAGTGCAGTCCTAATCAAAATAGCAAGAGACGAGCTGGGGCTGTAACTCAGTAGTGAACTGCTTATCACGTGTCCTAGGTTTATTCCTAGTACTGCTGAGGGAGGGAAATAGCAGAATAGTTCTGGTATGTAAGCTTAGACCCGTTAGTCATGGTCACAACATTTGTAAAGCTTCTCCATTTGGGCTAAACAAAAGACAATTGCTGAAACTCATACATGTGTATGACTGTTTCCCTAGATTCTTGGACTCCCCGTCCTAACAAGCCCCAGTAATGGTTGGCCATGAAAGACATCTACGGGTCACCTGGCATTCTTTAATTGATTGCTCAGCTTATTTCCCTGGCTGCCCCTAGCAACGGCCTACTGCAGGCCAAAACAGGCAACTTCTCAGTCTCCTTTCCCTGTTCCCTTTTCTGTCCACATTCAGCCTGTACACGGACAATGGGTTCTCTGGTTTCTTGGGCTCCCAATCTCCCCCTGGCAGGCCTCTTCCAGAATAAAGCCTGCTTTGTTGCTGTTAGGGCTCCCTTGTCTGTCTTTCCTTCTTGCTGACCTTACAACCATTTCTGCCTACTTCCTCAATGTCAAATGGAATTAGTAACAACTCCTGTAAATTAATTAACACATAAAAGTATTTATGACAGCACCTGGCACAGAATATGCACATGAATGTTAGCTCTGTTATCTTTATTACCTAAAAGAATACACAAAAAAAGCCAAAGAAATTCTGGGAAGGGAAGAACAATAGAGGGCCCAGGACTAAGATGTATTAAAATGGTGACGCTGCAGTAATAATTATTTAAGTAAAACTTAGCAGACAAAGACACTACACAGATAAATTCAAATGCATATGAAAATTCAGCACATTATTTTAAGGGTGGCATTTCAAAGCAATGGAGAAAATCTGTGTCATAGGAGGCCAACTGCAGGGACAGTCTGTCAACCACTTGGGGAAAACAGCATGACTTCTTTTTTCATTTAATCAAAATTTATTCTATACAAAGCAAAGGTTTGATTTTTTATTTTTAATTTTTTTAATTTATTTATTTTTATATGTGTATGAATGTTTCGTCTGCATGTATGTAATACATGTATTGTGCAATGCCTGTGGAGGCCAGAAGAGGATGTCAAACCCCCTGAAACTGGAGTCACAGGCAGTTAGCCACCATGTGGGATCTGGGAACCAAATCTGGGTCCTCTACAAGAGCAACCAGTGCCCTTAACTGCTGAGCCACCTGAGATTTGATTTTTTTAATAAATTTTTTTATTTATTATTTTTATTTTATGTGTATGAGTGTATTGTCTGCATGTATGTGAGTGTACCCGTGTCGTGCAATGCTGCGGAGGTCAGGAAAGAGCTTCGGAGTCCCCTGGAACTGAAGTTAAGGATGGTTCACAGCTGCCATGTGGGTGCTGGGAATTGAACCCAGGTCCTCTGCAAGAGCAGTCAGTGCTCTTAACCACTGAGCCATCTCTCCAGTCCCGAGATTTGATTTTTAAATGCAAATAAAAAGCAGTATTTTCATAAGTGCATTCTTTATAAGCTAGGAATGGGGGAACATGAAACCTGGAAGCCACAAAAGATATGATAAATCAGTGTCACTGCCTGGTTTGATGCAAATGTGTCTTTCAGAGTTCCTGTGTTGGAAACTCCCCTTCAGTGCAGCAGTGTGGAGATGTATCACTTCTAGGAGGTGATCAGTGATCAGGTCTCAGGGCTAATGCCATCATCACAGGTGATGCATAGGTAAGTTGCTGCAGTATGGGCTCCTAGGGGAGGGTGAGTCAGCCCCTCCCCTCACGTGACTTTGCCCTCTTGTCCTATCTTCCACCACATGATGCCATAGCAAAGGAAACTCTTGCTAAGTGCAGAACTCTCACTTATGAGCTTCCAGCTTCCAAAATTATAAGAAATAAGTCCCCATTATTTATAAATTACCCAGGCTCAGGTAGTCCATTATAGCAGCACAAAACAGACTAAGGCACTATATGGGGGTAGAGCACTGGAAAGAGGGCTCAGCAGTTAAAAGCACTGGTTGCTCTTGCAGAGGACCTGGGTTTGGTTCCCAGCACCCACATGGTGGCTAATAGCTGTCCATAACTCCAGTTCCAGGGGATTCAGCACCCTCTTCTGCCCTCCATGGGTACCACATGACACAGGTGTATTTACACACATACAAGCAAAACACTCATACACATAAAATAAAAATAAATCAAAAAGGTTTTCTACAGTATAAATGTATGTTTGAATAGGTGGGACTATTTATTAAGGACAAATGTAAATCCTGTAGCTGCTCCACCTCACTGCAGCTGACCTCGCCATGACCCAAGCATAGATTCGGACTTCCACATCTGTTGCTTTACAGTTCACGTAGAGCCTG
Organism: Nannospalax galili; assembly: GCF_000622305.1. Classification (NCBI taxonomy): domain Eukaryota; kingdom Metazoa; phylum Chordata; class Mammalia; order Rodentia; family Spalacidae; genus Nannospalax; species Nannospalax galili. Next base: position 941,883 of record NW_008340856.1, read on the forward strand.
GTGAGGTGGCAGTGGGCCAAATCTAAAACACCATAGAGCAAGAATTAAGAAAATTATCAACCAGGGTTGCTACAAGTAACCCGGTTTCTCACAGAAAATATAATGAGAGAAAACATAAAATCAAAATTGGGAAAATTAAGGTATTATATAATAAGGAAAGGAATTTCAAAGATAATTTCTCATAAAAGTTCGCTCAGGAAAAAAATTTCTGCTTTCTGTACTTTCCTATCAAAATTCCTGGAGAGGCTGGGGAGATGGATCAATGGGTAAAGTGCTTGCTGAGCAAACCTGAGGACCCAAGTTTGGATCCCCCAGCACCCATGTGAAAGCTGGGCAAGGGGACATGTGCCTGTAACCCTAGCACTAGGGGTCAGAGACAGGAGGATCCCAGAGGCTCACTGGTCAGCCAGCCTAGGTTCAGTAAGAGACCCTGTCTCGGAGTAGAAGGTGGTAAAGTAATTGACAAAGACATCCCAGTGTCAGCCTCTGACCTCCATATGAGCATGGCATGCAGGGGCAAGCACACCCCTACACATGCATATGTTCCCATATAGACATGACGGAGAGAGAGAAGCAAGAAACCCACCTATTTCTCCAGCTTATTTATGAAGTTATTTTTAGATATAGCAGCACTCACGAAGCACAAGTATAAAAGCAATACTGACAGGAATTGAGTTACTTACCCAAGTAGGAGAAAAGACTCTAAGAAACTAAGCAAGTGATTAGAAGATTGGTAGTTTTATTAGCCAAGGTTCTCAAAGGAACAGAACTGTTAGAATGAATATACATACGTTACAAGGACATTTATTAGCCTGGCTTCCACACTATGGCCTGGAATGTCCAACAGTGGCCATCTCATACTGGAGCGGCTGAGAATACAATAGCTGCTCAATCTACAAGGTGGAATGTCTCAGCAGTCCCAGTCTGGTGCTGAAGGCCTGGAGGATTCCCGGAGAGCCGCTGGTCTTCAGTCTATATCGGAAGCCTGAAGAAGCTGGTTCTCCTATCAGTGAAGGAATGCTGCAGCCGCAGGTCAGATGAACTTGCCTGAGAGAGTGAAGGTAAGTAGAAGCAAAATTCCCTTCGAGGTCCTTTTATCTGGGCTTCCACCAGAAGGTGCCACCCACACACATCAACTAATTAGATCAAGCAAGTCCCTCACAGGGCTGGAGAGTTGGCCCAGCAGTTAAGAGCATTGACTGCTCTTGTAGAGGACCGAGTTCAGTTCCCAGCACCCACACAGTGGCTAACAAAGGTCTATAACTCCAGTCCCAGGGGATACACGCCCTTTTCTGGCCTCCAGGTGCTTTACACAACACAGGTGCACTTACAGAGACACAGGCAGTACACTCATCACATAAAATAAAAATAATATATTTTTAAATGAAAATTAAAAAAGAAGAAAATCCCTCACAAGAGCATCCAGAGGCTTCCATTTTGGTTGATTTCTGATCCAGTGAAGTTGGCGACCAAGATTAGTCATGGCGGTAGGCAATGCCTCCCTCTCCTCCTGTCTCTTGAGGGTCTTTGAAAAGGCCAGGATTTCATAGTTAATTTTAAAATATTTTATTTATCATATTTATTTATATGTGTATGAGTGTATTACCTGCATATACATAAGTGCACCTTGTGTCGTGTAGTGCAGGAGGAGGTTAGAAGAGGGCGTCAGATCCCCTGGAACTGGAGTTACAGATGGTTGCCAGTCACCACATGTGTGCTGGGAATTGAACTCAGTTCCTCTGTGTTGGGAAACCCTGCTGTTAGGGTTGTAGTCCTCCATGTCCGGATAGCCCTAAAGGGCTCGGCACCATATGGAAGGACTCCCCTTCTCAGCAGGGGGCCTCCTGGTCTCTTCCTTAAAAGTGCCGCCTGCTCTCTACCTGGAAAGTGCCATCAAGCATGGATGCCTGACTTTATGTGGAACATGACCTTTGGCATAGTTACCTGGAGTAAAAACTACCCCCAGGTTTTTTCTATATGATAATCAGGCATTGCCCAGTAGTCAGATGATAGGAGCCCACTGCCACATGTAAATAAAGCATACTATGAGCACCTATCAGCTGAGGCTTTGGCTACTGCCTCCACACTATATTTTCCCTAACCCCCACTGACTAAACGGAGCTGTTTCACTGAGTCTGGAGCTGTTTGCATCATTGAACCTGCCTCCCAAGAAGGGCTTTCTTCTGTCAGCGCTCACTGGCCGTCCTGACCCCACTTGTCGCTCCTGCTCCCTTTGTCCTTGTGGACCAGTGGCCAATGACCCACGAGGAGAGGGAGCGACCCCACAGCTGGTGCCCAACGTGGGGCTCCTGGAAGGTGCAGAGTTTGTGAGTACCCCTCCCACCAGGAGGGTAATGGCAGCTTTGCCTTTAAGCCATCCCACCCTTGAGGATTGGCAGTCTCTCCAACGACAAATGAACTCTCTTGCCAGGGTTGTGCTCCAAAACAAAAGAGCACTGGACTTAATAACTGCTAAACATGGGGGGACGTGTGTAGTATTGGGAGAGGAATGCTGCTTTTTTTGTAAATGAATCAAATGTTGTTGAGACCAATGTTAAAACTCTCAAAAAACTTCGTAATGATCTATTTTCAAGATTTCAACCCACCGAACAACTGGGTTGGTTTAGTAACCCCTTGTTTTCATGGCTCCTACCCTTTGTTGGCCCCCTGATCAGGCTGTCTGTCATTTTGATCCTTGCTCCCTGTTTCATATAATTTCTTCGCCGACAAATTACTACCATTGCTAAAATTACTACCAAACAGGTCATGGTCAATTACCAAACTTTGAATTCTCCCGAGATAGATGAGTTGGCTCTTAAGGCTTGTGATGACACTTCTCCATTATAAAATCAAACAGGGGGAGATGTTTGGGAACCCTGCTGTTAGGGTTGTAGTCCTCCATGTCCAGATAGCTCTAAGGGGCTCGTTGCCATATGGAAGGACTCCCCTTCTCAGCAGGGGGCCTCCGCTCTCTTCCTGACTTACCTGGAAAGTGTTGCCAAGCACAGATGCCTGACCTTATTTGGAACATGACCTTTGGCATAGTTACCTGGAGTAAAAACTACCCCCAGGTTTTTTCTATATGATAATCAGGCATTGCCTGGTAGTCGGACAATAGGCGCCTACTGCCACATGTAAATAAAGCATACTATGAGCACCTATCAGCTGAGGCATTGGCTACTGCCTCCACACTATATTTTCCCTAACCCCCACTGAATAAACGGAGCTGTTTCACTGAGTCTGGAGCTGTTTGCATCATTGAGCCTGCCTCCCCAGAAGGACTTTCTTCCATCAGCACTCACTGGCTGTCCTGTCCCCGCTCATCGCTCCTGCTCCCTTTGTCCTCATGGACCAGTGGCCAATGACCCACGAGGAGAGGGAGCGACCCCACACCTCTGTAAGAGCAACCAGTGCTCTTAACCACTCAGCTGTCTCTTACAGTTAATTTTATACCAAGCAAAAAACCATTCATTAAAAAATACCATTTTCATTTATCAAATTGGCAATGATTAGAAAAAAGTGGTAATATTATACCTGGAGATTTGGAGCACATTTTTGTGGAAATATAAATTGATCTGACACATTTCCAAAGCTTAGAAACCAGCCCAAAGTGTACCTTTGACTCCTGGCTATGTGTTTAGCTGCAGGGATTTTTTTTTCCAGGCTTCTAATGGAAGGCAGTGAGGCCATTAAAACAGTGCCACCAAAGACATTGCTACACAGGGAGAAACTAGTTCAAAACTTATGATTGTATCTGGATGAATAAAGATGACATGTACATATAAAAGCAACATGAAAGGGCTAGACTCGTGAATATTTTTATATTCTTCATATTCTTGTCTATTTTCTCTTGTTTTTATTAGACAGGCAAAACTTCTGGGAGGATAAACAAATGATTGAAGGAAGGTGGTGAGAGGGAGCAGACAGTTCAGCGCTGCTTCATGAGACCTGCTGTCCCCGGGAGGTGGTTGTCGTATGTTGTTTCATTATAACAAGCTGCCTTTTATTTGGACCAGGCTAAGTGGATTTTTCTGTCTTGCCACCATTGTTGTCTGACACTCTAACCCCAAATTCAAACCATCTGGATGTCCTGGCCAAAGAATTAAATCATATGATGATCTCCACCATTTAAAGCCTTCAGAGTTTGTGGAAATAACACCAAACTCTCAGTATCAGGAGCGGCTAGAGCCATTGGTCTACCTACGATACTGTAAACAGAACACCACAGGCTGGATGATTTATAAAGATCAGAAGCCATTCCCACAGCTGTGGAGGATGGGAAGTCCAAGGACAAGGTACCAGCAGGCTTGGTGTGGGAGGGTGGGAGCTGCTGTCTGCTTCCACGGTGGAGCTTTACTGCTGTATCCTCGGGGAGGAGTGCTGTGTCTCTTAACAAGGCAGAAGGTGAAAGAGAAGACACTGGACCAGATAGTTTATTTCTCTTATATGGTGATGAAATTCCTGACAGAAGCAACTTGATTTTTTTTTTTCTGGTCACTGTTACAGAGAGTTTGTAGTTCATTCCAGCAGAGTTCATAGCAGTGAGCATGTGTGATGATGGGTCAGGAGGCAGAGGATTCAGGACATTTTACATCCAAGCTATAATGCTACATGTGACACTTCCTTTACAAGGGCCTGGATCCCATTCACCAAGGGAAGGAGACTCCACTTAAAGGCTCTGCCTGGTAATACTATCACATTGGTGATATTCTGAAGGGGTCACATTCAAACCATAGCACTGTCTTATATTGTTTGTATATTAGGGTTAAAGAAAACCATCTTGTCATCTTAGACCATTTCTAAGAAAGTGGAAGTTCACAGATGTGGTTTGAGCCACAGGTGCAAAACTGGTTTTCATGCCATGCTGCTACTTCCCCAAGATCCTGTCCAAACAAGCCCAGAGTCCCGAAAGCATTCAGCACAGACGCAGGCTGCTGCCTCTGGGTACACTTGGGCCCACAAGTCCCTCCCACCCCAGTGCTTCATCTCTGCCTTCAGTCTTAAAGTGCTTCTCCTTAGCAGAAAAATCAGCAGAAAGTATGAACAAGAATAAACCAGAGCTTTTAGAGGAATTGATTTATTGCCTCAACTGGCAGCATTTTCAAGCCTAGTTTGTCTCATTTTCTTTATATGATAGAAGAAAAACATACTATTGCATATTAGCTTTGACAATACCTCCAATAATTTCACTTTTACATTTTTATACTGACATTCCATTTATATATATATATATATATAATATATACATACATATATATTAATGTGTACGAGTGTTTGACTGCATGTATTATGTGTACCACATGCATACCTAGAGTGATAGTGGGGGCCACAAGAAGATGTAAGATTCCCTGGAACTGGAATTACAAATGGTTATGAGTGTCCATGTGGGTGCTGGGAACCAAACCCAGGTCCTTTGCAAGAGCAGCCAGTGCTCTTAACCCCTAAGCCATCTCTCCAGGCCTTCTGTGATTCACTTTTCATTCCAGTACATGCTATTTAGTTTTTTTCAGCTGGCAATCATTTGAAAATATTGTCATTCCAGACAGGAAATTAAAATTTACCTAAGGGTAGCCCTGTTCTTAGTTCATTCTTGACATAAAAATATAATAATCAGCCAGGCATGATGGTCCACACTCAGGAGGCAGAGGCAGGCAAATCTCTGTGAGATCAAGTCCAGAGTGGTCTATATAGCAAGCTCCAGGACAGCTGAGGTTAGAGGGAGACTGTGCCTCAAAGAAAAGAGGGGGGAGTAATAATCTATCAGAAAATAAAAGCAATCAAATCTTCATGTACCACTCAACAAAATACCTCATGTGAGCAAACAGGATTGTTAAAGGAAGATACAGAATGTAAGCTGATACAGTAAGAATTTTAGGATCACACGTAGCCCAGACTCACCTTTATTCCTGTTCCTAATCTCTACCTCTTAAGTGCTGGGATTCCAGATGTGCCCTACCACTCACAACAGAGTAAAACACAGCGGCAGTAAGTCACACCAAGGGATTTGTTGAAGAGAGTCAGCGGGTCAGAGCGGCAGACCAAGAAGTTGAGATTGGCTGGAAAACACTCTAGGCAAAAAGACAAGGAAGAGACCCCGAGAGCAGCTTCCACAGTCAGGTACAGGGAGAAGACGGAGGTCTGACTTTGGAGCACTGACTTTGGAGGCCCATGAGGGGTGTTTGAAGATGTGCCTCGCAAACTCAATGTCCGAGAAAAAAGGCCTACGAAATGTATTGGTCAAGCAGTGGTCCACTTTACAAAGCGATCATTTGCAAAACTGACACACCTTTTTTCAGCATTGCTGAAAATGGAACCCAGGGCTTTAAGGCGTGCTAAGCATGTGCCCTATCGCTAAGCTACATCCATGGTTTTGACATATTTTCACAGATTATTTATTTATTTATACTTATTTACATTGGGGGAGTTGCATGTGAGGGTCAGAGGGCAGCTTGTGTGAGTCCATTCTCTCCTTTCACCCTGTAGGCTCTGGGGATCAAACTTGGGTCACGAGGCTTGGCAGCAAGCACTTTCACCCCCTGAGCCATTTCACCAGCCCCAGTTCTATGATTTTTTTTTAAACATTTAAATTAGATGCAACCTTTCAGAAACCCATCAAAAGCAAGATCCGTTTATAATGTAGCTGAAAGTAACTTCTGTGTGATTACAGAGTAGCTAAGTTGCATTTTTACTGGCAGACACATGGGAAGGAAGCCCAAGAAGAGAGTGTTTCTACTACAATTGCCACTTGTTTATTGTTCCACTAGATATGCAAAGAGCAGGGATTATGGCATCAGAATGGAACTAGATTGGGGCAACATCTGGGTTCCTGGCCTCAAGAAGATCTACTTTCCTCCAAAGCATCTTCTGCACTGAAGGCTTTGGGAGATGCAGTAGGTACATTCATCACATGATGATAATCAAGTTCCTTTCTCAGGCTCAAGGCCCCTCCATGGGCAACCGCAGTCACTGCTGCTAAGATTCTGGAAACTTCAGAATGGCCCATGGCCTTCCTGCTGCACAGTTACACAGCAGGACCCCAAGCAACAGTGAAACACCCTCCCTTCCTCCTGTAGCTTCCTCCAGTGGCTGCTAAGGGTCATATGGTAGAAGTCCTCAGTGGTAGAACACTATAGGATACTAGCATGTGCGAAGCCCTGAGTCTGATCCTTAATACTGGGGAACAAAAGAGTCTGTGTTTAATATCCACAGCACCCTCTGCACAGGACTCAGAACTTGGCCCACAGGAACTAGACCAGAAGAGACAGAGAGAAGGGGGAAACAACCTTTGGTTCTGGACTGAGTTTTGCTGGTTGATTTTTTTAACCTCTCAGACAAACTCTCTCCCTACAGACTTCTGGCAGGCATGACAAACCAGGCCATGGGCCCTTGACTCAACTTCCACCCAGACCTGGATACAACTCCGGCCAATGATGTGAGACTTCCCATCCCTTCCCTCCCCAGCTCAGCAGCCATGCAGAAATAAAACTCACAAAAAGACAGGAGGACCCATGAAAGCCCAAAGGAACAGGCCAGGATTAGAGGCCAACTTCTTGGACTGCTCTCAGAAGAGTCCTGTCAATACGGAGTGTGCTTAAAACAAAGTGAAGATGTATTTGACAGATGGAGAACTGATGAAGCAGATTGATAACTGGGTATGGTGATACATACCTGAAATCTTAACACAGGAAGGTGAGGCAGGAAGACTGCAAGTTCAAGGTCAGCCTGGGCTACATACAAAACTGAGTCAAAAACAAAACAAAACCCCAGCACGCTCCCTGCACTGCAGTGTCTCAGAACAGCCACCAAGAAGCAGAAAGATGTTTGACTCTTTTCAGCCTTGCAATAATTCACCAGCCAAATGCTGATTTTAAATTACAGTCTTTCCCCTGACAGTAACTTTGAGTAGCCTGTTTCTAGTTCTCAAAGTCTGTGTTTACAGGCTCACACCACTACACCGAGCTCTGCATCACAATAATAACCAGATAGGCTACCTGGCAGTCAATCCCCTTTCATTCTCTAATCCCCCACATCCAAAACATCCCTTGCCTTTCAAGATACTCCCTGATAGGAGGAGAGCAGTCAACCAGTAGATATCTAACTCATCTGAGGAAAAAGTTGGGTTTTGATGTCTCCTAACCAAGCCATTCAGAGCCCCTCAATCAGGGGATGAGAGCCCCTTACCTAATCTGATCTGGTCATTCCCTTCCAGTCCTACCCAGCTCTCCTGACAACAGCTGGCAGGCCTCTGAGAGAGTCAAAGATATACTTCACCCTGATCCAGAACAGGCATGTAGATCGCTTCCCAATGAGCCATCTTTGAGGCAAAAAGGAAACTCTCTGAAAAAGCTGTCAATTTAATAGCTAAAAGAGTGAATTTCAAACAGCCACCAGCACTGCTGCCTGCTGCTCCTTCCTAACTAGATACGATCTAGTTTCTAGAATCATCTCAGCCAAAGGTTGTTTTCCAGCCCCCTCATTTCCCCTTCCAGGGCCTGTCAAGGGCCTACCCACATTCATATAAACATCACACGCACGCATGCACAGACACTATTTTATAACAACACTGCAGTTCTCCTGACCCCTCCACTCTCACCACCCCCTTAGCTCCATCCCCTGCAGGTCCTGATACTAGGCACACATGTTTAATCCAAATCCCGTTTCCATTGGGTTTGTCAATGTCCTTGAGGCTCTTATGTGTTTTGAAAAGTCTCACCCACAGCAAGGAGACAAGGGTGCTCCATTTTCCCTGTGCACTGTCTTGGTTTGTACCCTCCATGCTCCTGTCTGGTATGGGAAGCAAGTTATTCAGTCTAATTCCTATCTTTTGACCCTGATTTCCTTGCTGCTCCCCAATCTAATTTCTCACCAGGAGCCCCTCATTCTCTCTTCCTTCTGTCCATGTCTTCTGTGTGTGTGTGGGGGGGGGTATATGTACGTATTCACGTACATGTGTTCTTGTTGTACCTCATCCACTGGACCCCAAAAAGACCATTGAGGACCCAACACACCAAAATGCAAAAGCAAAGGTTTATGGTTTATTTGGGCTTAAGCTCGGGCTCTCAGACCTCACCAACGCAACGGATCCGGATCCGTGCTGAGAGCCCAGAGTAAGGGAGAGTGGAGCCTTTTAAAGGTTTTAGACAAAGAGAGGAGGGGGATACCGAAGATACATTTTGGTTGGTTCAAGGAGCCCGCGCGCGCCAACATAATTTTAAACTGATTGGATGTATAAGATGCAGCCCTGGAAGTTTCTTATTGGTAGGTGCTATTCTCAGGGCTGTGGAATGTGCTGACTGTTATCTGTGGGGCCAGGAGTCTCTGTTTTTACCTTATAGGGAAGTTTTTGTGCCCGGGCTTGCTTAATCTATAGTTTCCTGGAAGGGGGGGGAATAGCGGATGGGGCTCAGGGCATGCCAGGGCATGTCTAGGCATGTCTAAAGCAGCAGCCAAGCATTTTACAGAAGCTAAAATAGCAATTAGTGGGGGTCTGGAGGGATTGGGGGGTAGCGGGTGAATGAAGAGGGTCTCAGGGTTCTATATTCTCAGGATCTAAACTCAGTTTCTTTCATTTGGGAACCAAGCCATCTCCACAGCTCCCCATGCCACCCGTTTTTCCCAAACTCTTTTAGACAGGTTTCTCACTAAGTTATCTAGGTCATCCTTGAACCTGAGATCCTCCTGCCCCAACTTCCTGAGTAGCTGTAGATTATAGGCCTTCAACAGACTCAGCAGGAATCTTGAACAAAAAACGGTGTTTCTTCTAAGCTGCCTCAGGCCATGTGCAGTCTGCTTGTTAAATCTGGTGCATTTCGTCTTTGCACATAACAGAAGCAGAAACTGAATAAAGAGGCTGGGTATGGGGTGCTAGCCTATAATCCTGAGGCAGGAGCATTGCTGGATTTGGGTCAGTTTAGCCTACACAGTGAGTTCCAAGACAACCTGAGCTACAGAGTCTGCCTCAAAAGACAAAAGAAAAAAAGGGAGGGAGGGAGGGAGGGAGGGAAGGAGGAGGAGGAGGAGGGAAGGAGGAGGAGGAGGAGGGAGGGAGAAGGAGGGAGGGAGGAAGAAAAAGAAGACAGCAGAGAATAAATGAACAGGTGATGACCAAGGTACTCTCTAGGCCTCTAACTGAGCGTTTACGGGGAAATTCATAAATATTAAGCTCAATCGAAGGCAGCAAAAGCTTCCTCTAAAAATTTCTGGCTACGAGTTCTAGATACTGCTTTCTCCTCCGTTATGTAACGGAGAGCTGAATTCTGGATCAAACTTCCATTAAAGATGATTTTTATAGTCAACGAGCGACGTCAGGAGTGATGACACCAGAGGCGGTTCGACAGAGCCCGTGTTGAAGCCAGTCCTCCGCGGTGACTCATCGGCAGGCCGGGGAGAACCGTACCTTTAGGGTGGAGGCGGCCAGGCCAGTCTCGGCTTCGCTCTCCCCGGGCCCCGCCCGTCCGGCTCCAGTCGCTGTCAACCGCCGCCGCGAGCAACGCTCCCCGAGTCCGAGGCAGGTAAGCCGGGGACCTCGGGGTGGCTCGCCGCGGTCCGGGAGGGTCGTCCTCGAAACCCTCCGGTCGCTCCCCTCCCCGAGGCCGCGGTGGCGCAGTCCGGCCGGCACCGCCAGGCGAGCGGTGGCGGGGGAGGGAGTCGCGGGCCCAGGTCGTCCCTTCCGGACACCTTGCGGTCCGTGCTGCGCTGTCGTCGCGGTGCTGCCCGGCCCGGCCCGGTCCCCGGTACCGCCCAGCAGTGACCCCAAGGCTCTGCCTTTCTCTGCGGGCCTTGGAGGCAGGCCCGGTCCACCTGGGCGGCAGGAGCCTGCGGGGTTCACTGGCGAACAATGGGGAGGGGTCTTCTTTTGACTGTCCTTTTGGTTATTTTCTTCCCCCTTGTAGTACTTTAGTGATCACGATTATGCCGGTGGTTTCATCCAGCCGTAGCAACACCAAGTCTAGGCTTTCTGTTGCAATGCAATTTCACTGCCCTGCCTCCGATGTCTTCATGGCTGTGTTTTCTTGTAGTTTGAATATCGTGACTTATTAATAAGCAGTTGCCCCTCCGCTGAACATTTGAGGTGTTCCCAGGTAGACTGGGATTAAAGGCTTGAGCAAATCTAATTATTGGAAAAAATGGGAACAGAACATTCCAATTGAAATATCAGGCATCTGGAAAAATGGAACCTTCGGATTTGAAAAAGACAGAACAAACAAACAAACAAAAGCAAGAAAAGGGAGTGCTTCACTGCCACACAGAGCAGCCTCGGAGAGGGAAAGGAGAAACTAGCGTGGGATTTGGATTGTATTTGTATCTAACACGAGCTTTCCATGTCTGAAGGAAAAATACCAGGGCCATAGTAGTGAAATGGTGAATCATTTTCGGAATAAGGTAGTGAAAGCCAAGTTTGCTGTTTTTACATCTACTAAATTGATGAAAACAGTACCAGTGACCTTACTGGGAGCTGGCCTGAACCAGCCATGTTTAGGTGTGGGGCACATGGAAGGTTTTAGATCTAGAAAGACGGATGTGCAGCTTCACCTACTTTCTGTCATTCATGCCTAAGAAGGAGAAGATGCTGCCTCCTTCTGGATTTGTTGCAAAGGTTAAGCCTCTGTAAAACTGACTGTAGACTGATCACTCACTGCCTTTGGGGGCGCTGTAAATCAGACTTTTGTTTCGCTCAGTGCTTGGTTTGGAGTGTGTTTGTTTACATGTTTGTGAGTTTGTCAGGGTTCTCAATATATAGCTCTGGCTGGCCTAGAACTTGCTGCATAGACCAGGCTGGCCTCAAACTTGTGGCCATCCTCCTGCCTGGGAATGCCACCAGAATGCTGGGACTACAGGCATGAACCACCATGCCCAGCAGTACAGCAATCTGGTAATGTATTATTAGTTGCAAGCAGTGACCTAGAAACCCTACTTCTGGCAATTTACCTGCAATGGAAAAAACAAACAAAGGACTGTGTGGGAGCCATTTGCCAAGTGGAATGACCTAAAATTAGAACCAACTGAGAAACAGCCTAAATATTTAACAGCAGAGCAGCTAAGAAATCCATGACACATTAATGAAAGCAGCCTTAGTCATGAACACTCATCATTTTGGATTTCATGTATCATGGGGGGAAAAACAAAATCCAAATGCAGGCCATGAGACTGTTTGACTCCTACCTCCGCCCCTGGTTGTATATGAAAACCAGTAGGAAATGGAAGTGTTCTTAGAAACAGTCTGATCTTAACTTTCTTTTTGTAGCTGTATGGTTTTCACTAATACTGTTTTTTAAATAGCTGACAGGCATCTTTTCTTGAAATTCTAGGGACTGAACCCAGGGACAGTTTTCCATTTTTTTATTTATTTTGAGGCTAAATACTACATATTTTGAGTTTCTTATTTTCATTGTAGATGTAATGTTTTCCCCCAATGTATCTTTAAAGGTAGCAGATTTCAAAACTGTACATGTTGATTCCAAGACTGCTGTTCTGATAAGCTCATTTGTTTTTTCAGAGACCTTTCTAGATGACTTTCCATTGTTTTCCAGATAGAAAGTCACAACCATATGAATTTCTGAATAATCTAGTAACAGCAATAGACTTGACATTTCCATCACTGTTAAATCATTAAATTACAATAAATATGGACTTTTTTTGTGGCAGTCACGCTGCGGCCCTCCTGCCTCCACATCCTAAGTGCCGGGGTTCTCGGCGGCGTGCGCCACCATGCTAGCTCTGTGGTAGCCATTCCTGATGATGATGGAGGGACTTCCTTCTAGACCTGTATAAATTTATTTTTCTTTTGGACACTGGAGATCAAACCAAGAGCCTCATACACCCTAAGCACACGTTCTGGGCCACACACTTACTCTCTACAAACTTTTTACAAATAGATTAAACTCTTAAAAATCAGCAGATGCTAATTTTAATCAAAAACTTTTTAGCATCTTCAGACAATCTTGTTTTTTTCATCCTTAATAGATTTCCTGATTTTGAGCCATTCCTTTATTCCTAAAATGATCCTTACTGATCTCAGAGTATTCTTCTTTTACTAAACTAAATAATTAGTTTTATTGCTAAGGGCTGAAGACCAGTCTTCATACTAAGTTTTGAATGTTGGACATTTATCCCATTGGCTATAAACACACTATCAGATGAAGATGCCCAAATGTTTAGTTTACTGAATTCCAGATCTTTACAATGTTAACATGGCCACACTAAGGACCAAGTCTCCAACACATGAACTCTTGGAGGACAAACCACATTCAACCATAGCAGTAATCAGGAAGTTATTGTGCTCTGTGTGTGTCTGTCTGTCTGCCTGCCTGCCTGCCTACCTGCCTGTCTGTGTGTCAAGGTCCTATGTAGCCCAGGGCTGGCCTCAAACCTGCTATACAGCCAAGGATGACCTGGAACCCCTGTTGTTCCTGCCTTGACCTCTCAGTGCTGGGGATTATAGACATGAGCCACTGTGTCCAGCTCAATTATTATACTACCAATATTACATTGCAATATGTAAATTTGTACCATGATTTTGCCCCATTTTTTCCCTGTGGTGACTGGTCAGTTCTAGTTTTCTATTTATTTTTTCTTTTATTTTTGTTTGTTTTCTGTTTTCTGTTTTTTGGAGACAGAGTCTTACTCTGTAGCAAGGGCTAGCCTAGCATTCACTGTAGCGCCCAAGGTAGATTCAAACTTGCTGCAATCCTCCTACCTCAACCTCCTGAGTACTGGGATCATACCTAGCTCCATTTCTTTTTTTAAAAAAGCATGTACTAGCCGGGCGTGGCACCTTCAATCCCAGCACTTGGGAGGCAGAAGCAGGCAGATCTCTGTGAGTTCAAGGCCAACCTGGTCTCCATAGGGAATCCAGGCCAGCTGGAGTCACAGGGAGACCCTGTCTCAAAAAGACCAAAAAAAAACAACAACAAAAATCATGTACTAGTTATTCAATACAGATATATTGAATGAATTCATTTTAAAATTGATTTTTATAACATATTAACAGAAATGGTGCCTGTTCCACATAGATTTTTTTTAATTTATAAAACAAATATGAGGGCTGGAGAGATGGTTAAGCGGTTAAGAACACTGGTTGTTCTTGCAGAAGACCCGGGTTCGAATCCCAGCACCCACATGGCAGCTAACACTTTCCGTAACTCCAGTCCCAAGGGATCCGACAATAAATAAAATATTAAAAATATTAATAAATAAATAATAAATATTTATTTTAAAAAATATGGTACATATTTACTATCCTTTCAACACTGCCTCTTTCTAAAGTTATTTTCTGTTTCTCATTCCCAGCGTGGAGCTGCCATGTTTTGGGGTGGTTTTATTTTTTTGATACTGGGAATTGAATTCAGTGCCTTGAGTATGCTGGCCATGTGCTGTACCACTGAGCTGTCCCACCTATTTGCTATATTTTCTAGTCACGTATGTGTGTTTATATTGTAATATAACTCTTAATTTTATTTAGAAAGTTCACATACTCTGAATTTTATTTATTAAATTCTATTTTTATCTCTATTATTTCTTAAAACTAAGACAGTTCATTTTTAAATTTTCTCTTTCTGATTTTTTTTTGTGTGTGTGTGTCTTTTTGAGACTGGATCTCCCTGTAGCCCCAGCTGTCCTGGAACTCGCTATGTAGACCAGGCTGGCCTTGAACTCACAGAGATCCACCTGCCTCTGCCTCCCGAGTGCTGGGATTAAAGGCGTGCGCCACCACGCCCAGCTCTGTTTTCTTTTTTAAGTTGAAGAGTCACTTATTTTCATTCTTTCTGTTCATTTGTCCCATCTTTTCTCCCCTGACAGCTATGTGGGTCCCTTATTCCCACAGCTCCGCCCTCTTGGCATCATTCAACTTCCCATTTATTATTTTGTCTCATTTTATCTGGTTCTTAATGACTTTTAATATGTTTTCATCTATTGCCATTTGGGTCTCCCATGCCTGTAAATTAACAGTTTATATCTTTACCCATTTTTCTCAGAGAATTAGTATCTGATTTTTCGTAGAACTTCCTTGTAGATTCTAGAGATGAACCTCTGTTTGGCTTTAAATGCTGCAATTTAATTACCGCTGTGGGCGTGTTCTATTACTCTGCCCATGGTGTTCTTCATAATAATCGAAGAAGAATTCTTAGTTCTTGTGTAATCAAAGTCTCCCCTCTTTTCTGCCTTCTGGTTTGTGATTTTTTTGTTTAGTCCTTTTCCCACCACTGGCTCACAAAGATGCTCATTATGGTTTCTTCTAATACCTTACTTTTACTTTTCATATTTAGATTTTTGGAACTGTGAATTATTTTCATTCTTCCAAATTCTTTTTTTTAATTCTTTTTTAAAATTTTATTTATGTGTATGAGTGTTCTGCCTGCATGTATGTAAGTGCAGCCATGTTGTGCAGTGCCCATGGAGGCCAGAAGAGGGCATCAGATCCCCTGGAACTGGAATTATGAATGGTTGTTAGCTGCCATGTGGGAGCTGGGAATTGAACCCAGGTCCTCTGCAAGAGCAGTCAGTGCTCTTAACCACTGAGTCATCTCTCCAGCTCTTTAAATTCTTTTATTATTATCAAAATGTGGTTTTTGAGGTAATTAGAATCAGAGAGGAATATGCAGGTATCTACTCATGCCAGTAAAACTGCTCCCCTGTAAGGGCAGTGGTGGGGCTGAAAGATGGCTCATTTGTGAAGTGCTTGCTACACAGGCATGAGTACCTGAGTTCGGACCCCCAGCACCCACATAAGAAGCTGGGCACAGCTGAATGCATCTATAACTGGGGCAAGAGACAGCTGGAGCTCACTAGCCAGCCAGCCGAACTGATTAGTGAGCTTCTGGTTCAGCGAGAGACCTTGTCTCAAAAAATGAGGTGGAGAGCAATGAAAGAAGATACACATGCATGCACACACATACGTGCTCACCTACATGTGCACACTTGCACACATACGTGCATACATCATGAGCACACAATAAGGGGCAATCATACAAAATACTTTTTAAAATTATTTTTATTGGCATATAGTCATTGTACATAGTACTGGGTTTTACAGACTTTTTCATACAGGTATGTAATGTACTTTGACTACTCCCTCCTGCCCTCCCACCTCCCATTACTCCCCTTTGTTCCTCTAGACAGTTTCACCTGCACTTCCATGTCAGAGATACAACATGATTTTATGTGTCTGTGTAAAATCTTGGAACTCCAAATGAGAGAAAATATTCAAA
Source organism: Nannospalax galili (assembly GCF_000622305.1). NCBI lineage: Eukaryota > Metazoa > Chordata > Mammalia > Rodentia > Spalacidae > Nannospalax > Nannospalax galili. The sequence goes on from NW_008340856.1 coordinate 958,091, forward strand.
TTTATCTCAATTCACCTAAAATGATTATTTCCAATTGCATCCATATTCCTCTAAATGACATCCTTTCACTCTTTTTTATGGCTGAATAATGTTCCATTTGATTTATTTACTCCTCTGTTGATGGACACCTAGTTTGGCTCCATAACTTAGCTATTGTGGATAGTGCTGCAATAAATATCAAGGTACAAGTATCTCTGTGACATGCTGACTTGGATTCCTTTGGGTAAATACCCAGGAGTGGTAGAGCTGGGTCATCTGGTAGCTCTATTTTTAGTTTTCTAAGGAACCTCCGTACTGATCTCCATGTTGGCTGACCTAATTTATGTCCTTAGCAGTAATGTATAAAGGATCCTTTTTCTCCTCATCCTTACCAGCATTTGTTATTTGTTTTCTTTTTTATTTATTTATTTTTATGTGTGTGAGTATATTGCCTACATGTATGTAAGCGCACCCATGCCATGCAATGCCCATGGAGGTCAGAAGAAGGCATTGGATCCCCTCTAACTAGAGCTAGGGACAGTTGTTAGCTACCATGTGGGTGCTGGAATTCGAACCCAAGTCTTCTGCAAGAGCTGTCAATGCTCTTAACCACTGAGCCAGCTCTCCAGCTTTTTTAAAAAAGCATTTCTTTTTTTCTTTTTTTAAATATTTCATTTATCATTTTTATTTTATGTGTATTCGTGTATTGCCTGCATGTAGGTACGTGCACCCATGTCATGCAATGCCCACAGAGGACAGAAGAGGCCATGAGATCCCCTGGAACTGGAGTTGTTAGCAACCATATGGGTGCTAGGATTCCAACCTGGGTCTTCTGCAAGAACAACCAGTTTTCTTAACCGCTGAGCCATCTCTCCAGTCCCCATTATTTGTTTTCTTAACAATTTCTACGGACTTGGATGAGATGGACTCGTGATGTAGTTTTAATTTGCATTTATCTGACAGCCAGTAACGTTGAAAATTTTCTCCTGTTTATTGACCATTTGTACATCATCTTTCGAAAACTTTCAGTAGCCTATTTATTGATACCTTTTCAAAGACGGGGTCTCATATGTGACCCGCCTCAGCTCCCGAGTGCTGGGATTGCAGTGGTGCGCCACTGCACCTTGCTCACATTTAGGTCTCTCGTCTGTCTAGTCGGCTTTTCCTTATAGCTCTCCCACCTGCTGCTTTGCCTTTGCCCTGGCAGCACCCGGACCCTGTGAACAATGGGGTTCGTTTTGCTTCTGATCTTTAAAGGAATGTATTTAAAGATTATTCCGTATGTTTCCTGGCTTTGTTGTACAATTTTTATCACGTGTAAAATGGATAATGACCTTCTTTAAGTACTTAATGAAAATAGCTTAGATGAATATATCACTGCCCAGCCATGGACTCAGAAACCCAGTGTTCATTCAGAGCAACATAACGAACCAACAGTTGTTTTGTGATGCTAGGGCTGGAACCTGGGGCTTTGTACATGCTAGGCAAATGCTCTACCACTAGCTACATCCCTAGCCATAAACTAATCATTTTGGTGGTCCAGTTTGTAGAATAAAGGCTTTGGATTTAGCATATCGATTCTCCCTGATCTTGTGTAAGTTTTGAGTCTCTTTTCAGAAATGATTCTCTAAAGGAAGCAATTGTCCTTAATAAATTCCATACTTAAATGTTGCTTTTCTTATTTTTAACTAATTTTGTAATAGTCCCGCCTTGTTATACTCTATAATTCTCCCATTATCCAATATTCAGTTTCAGTTGAGTACTGGCAGGCTGTATACAGCCCATGACTGTGTCCTCTTGTCTGTCTGGGGGCAACTCCCAGGCTGATCTCTCCAGTTGGTGGTTGTTCCTTATCTCCAGACCCTTGAAGCTCACTACCTGCTGTTATCTCTTTCCCACATGCTGCCTGACAACAGTGTAGCTGAAGACAGATCCCTTATCTACCTTTCCATGTTCTGTCCATGTTGCCTAGTGCCAGTTAGATTCTTCTAGTCTCTTGCCATCCATATCAGACACCATGTCCTCCCAGAGGCTGTCCTGAATCACACCAACCCATGGCTCTCCTTCCCCTGGCCAAGTCCGCCACCTTACCTCCCTCACTGCAGTTGCTTAAGAATTAGTCTCTCTGCCTTGCTCACTGCCTTACATATACATGCTCGGACACAAAATCACATATATGCACAGACACACATGCATATAAGCCGTCCCTAGTTCTTGCTTCACACTGTTCTTTCTGAAAAAGAACCCAAAACTCTTCAGTGGCTCACGGTGCCTTCAGACCTAGATCAGATCTTTCATAGGCCTTATCATTAGGCCGGTCATAGAATGTAACATCCACATGGAGGGAGCAACGACATTTTTTTTTAATGAGTTCACTCTTAAGAGTAGAAGAAATATTAATATTAGACCAAGAATGTCCCAGGTAGTCAGGTGGTCTGTTCACCTTTCATAAATGTCTTTGTCACCTGACCCCTACCTGCCTTTCTACTGTGCACTCGAAGCTCCAGTCTTGGGTGTGGCTCAGACCTGCCAGAGTCATCTCTTACCCTACCCGCCTCCACTCCAGCCGCTGCTCAGCCCCACCACCTTCTGTGCCAGTTCTGCTCCATGCCTTTATCACTGTGCTGTGTCATTGCCTGTGCGTGTGTCTCCCCCGATCACAGAGCTCTGTTCTTTTTCTTCAGCTGTAAAAACAATTCTTCCCCTTCTTCTTCCTCCTCCTCCTCCTCCTCCTCCCCCTCCTATTTTCTTCTTTTTCTTCTTCTTTGCACTGGTAGTGACCTAAGCCAGGGCATGTCGAGGCAATGCTCTACCACTAAGCCACATGCCTAGCCCAGAGCATAACCCCTACAGCCTTAAAGAAGCATATTCAAAAGTACAAGTCAGTGTGATTCCCGGCAGTCTCCTCTGCCTCCCACTTTCCCTATTTCAGATAATACTGTTCTGCAGCCAACCTGAGTCTACCACAGTGGCTGGCATATAAAATAAGTGTTTCCTTCAAGTGAAACTGTTTAGCTAGCCACTGTAGAAGAAATATTTTACAAATTTTTAAATATGGTTCTTTTAGGTGTCCATTGTAAATACTTTATTTCTCGTGTGCTTACCCCTTATGCGTCAGTGTAGATGTTTTTGCAGTTTTCATTCAGCATTTGCTTTGCCTATTAGTATTATTAATAATCAGACATTGGGTCTGTGGATACTGTTGTAAACAGACTCAAGCCTCTGCCCTGGAGGAGCCTACCCTATGGTGGAGAAAATGAACAATAAGCCCACAATAAGTCATATATCAAGAAGCCATGGTTGCTCTGGATAAAAATGAACCAGGGAAAGAGGAAGGAGAAGGTGCGCTATATTAGGTAGATGGTGAGAAGAGCCCCCCTGAGGGGACATTTGAGCCACGTGAGTGACTGAGAGAAGACCCTTCAAAGCCCATGGACCAGCAAGCACAAAGGCCCAGAGATGGGACCCGCTGGCGAGAGAAGGGAGTGAAGTCTAGGCCCTTAGTGTTAGATAGGAGTGCAGAAAAGGACGGAATTTAAAGTTAAGAAATAAGAACCAGAGCCAGGCCTGCAACAAGCAAGGAGTGAGTATGTCTTCTTTATTAGAAGACGCCACAGTGGAGGGGCAGAGGCCCGTGGAACCTAGCACCTGCAACCCAGAGAAGACACATTGAGGTTTTTATAAAAAAGCTACCAGACATAGCAACAGCTTGCAGAAGTTAAATCCATGCCAGGCTCTGATGTCCTTAGGGTAATTAAGGATCTTCTTAAGATTATTTTCTCAGGCAGAGCAGGTGAGTTATCTTATGGCACTAAAGGAGATAGGTTGGCTTTGTAAACAATCTCTCTCGGTCCAGGGAGTGACCAGTTGATAAGGCTTGAGCACAGGCCAGGCCACCAATTTAGGACCAGTTGGTCACTTTATAGAATTTCTGTCTTTATGGCTTCCTTTAAAGAAGGTTATGGCTCTCCTTCGATTCACACATTCTATCACTCAATGTTCAGCCAACATGGCCAGGCCTTTGTATTTTACCCTGAATACAAAAGAGTGCCCCCAGGGGACAAAGGGAGGTAGCAGGTGCGACTGTTTTAAAAGGAGAACACAAGACAGGAGGGCTCAACAGAAGGGGACATGGGCGGCTGTGGAAGGACTCAGATGAGCACAGTGGAGGCTTTGCCTGAAATAGTGGTGTTGTAAATATGAGAAGCTGAAGGGCTTAGGATTTACTGTCAGGGTAGAACTTTTGAAAAAAATTGTTGACAGATGTATTCTGTGAGAAAGATAAAATTCAAAAATTAAATTGGCTGGGTTTGGCTCAGCAGCGTGACTAAAGGAATGGTTCACATAAAGACCTTTTAGTCTGAGAGCTTAATTGGTTGGTTGAGGTGCAGGGCTTTGCACACGCTAGGCCAGTGCTCTGTCTCAACTATTTCCCCAATTTCCTCTTATATTGAACTGGAGACCCTCCTGTCTCAGCTTCCTGTGTGCTTGGCCCCAAACCCATCTTTTTTTTGGTCTTTTTGAGACAGGGTCTCCTGTAGCCACAATTGACCTGGATTCACTATAGAGACCAGGCTGGCCTTGAACTCACAGAGATCTGCCTACCTCTGCCTCCTGAGAGCTGGGATTAAAGGCGTGTTACAACATGCCTGGCCAGCCCCCAAGCCCATCTTAAACTGAGAGCTAAAATTAGGGGACATTTTAACATTTAATTGCCCCTAGTCGGGTTCCCTGAGATGAATGAGAGTGTAGAGGCCAAGAACAGCAAGCCCCCCCAAAATGGGAGGCTAGTCCTGCAGGAGGAGACCGGTGGACCGGGAGGGTGGATTGGCCTGTCCTTCTGACCCTCACTCAGATTGGCCACCAAAATCCTAATTGGTATGAGCTGAGTACTTTAATTTACCTTATAATTTTCACACACAGTTTAATTTATTTATGATCAGTTCCTGTTTCCATAGTTTTAGTAGAAATATAAGTGGATTGTCAGCTTATATTATATGTGGAACTCAACTGAAAACTGGTCCTCTGCTGCTTCTGGTGTGGACATGTAACATCAGTGCTTCAGGGGAGGGTAACTCCAGTGCAGTGGGATATATCACTTTAGGTTTTATGGCACAGTGACGTTTTTGAGCATAGGTTTGACCCAGGGTGTAGAAAGTACATTTTAGTAATCACTTGTGTCTTTGACCTCTGGTCTTGGATCTCAGCACCCAGGGTAAATGAGATCTTTAATCTGAAAGAAGATTCTTAATTTGATAAAATTCTGTAAATGTTCATAAATTCTGATCAAGGTATGTGGTCTATCTGTTGTTTTCTAAACTGTGCTAGCCCTTCTATATAAGAAAAGCATTTCTATCCCAAAAATTAAGTCGTTCATAAATATTAATATTTTTGTTAATATTAAGTGGTGGTATTTGCCTATAATCCCAGTGCTCAAGAGGCTGAGGCAGGAGGATCACCAGGAGTTCAAAGCGAGCCTGAGCTCCAGAGTGAGATCCTGCCTCAAAACAAACAAACAAAAAGCGTTCATACTGAACTCAGACTCATTCATCAAGTGTGAAACTACTGCACTTCTTGTGAACACAGTCAAATGATCCTACTCGAAGCAGCCCCAGCCCCTGTCTGTCTCTCTTGTCTGTGATGAATTCTCAAGTGAGCTTGCAAAGTCCTAGATGTTTCTGTCTCTAATCAAATTGCACTGAGAATTCTGAGGAGACATTTGGCACTTACATGGGTGTTAATTCCTTAACAGCTGCCTTTTGCATCCTGCTCTGTGCCTTAGCCTCAAAGAAAACATCAGTGAACAAGAGGCTTTTAGTTTGGCCTTGTTTTCTTGGAGACAGGAGCTGTATAGCAGTCTGGACCTCACCATCCTCCTGTTTCAAACTCCACCTCCCAAGTGCTGGGCTCACCAGCGTGCCCTGCTATCACCACTCTCTCCTCACATCCTGCTGCCCAACCCTGGCCTTCAAGAGAGACATTCCTTACCTCCATCCCTGTGGAGGAAACTCTGAGCAGCTATTTTCAGTTACTTTGTTCCTGCTGCCCTCAGGAGCAAAGTTTTCCTGACTTACCCACACCCCACCCGCATCCCCACACGTCCCTACACCCACTCCAGCTGTCCTTAGGCCCCCATGGTGTCAGCTTACTAAGAAGAGTGCATCCTGCAAGTGACTGCTCAGCTATAATTCTGGGGAATGAAGTCTGTGTGGGTGGGTAAGATTCTCCCTGGTGTGGAGGCTCATGGCCCACAGGAGCCAGGGTACCTCATAGCAGTCTTGTGAGCACAGCTTCCAGGGTTCCCAAAAGGTCATGCCCATTTCTAAGAATCACTGCTCAAAAGAAGCTCAGAGTCATGGTGCATCCACATGAGATGATTGTTCCTCTCAAACCAGTTGTCATTTAATTGGGGGTAATTCACATTTTCAGGAAATAGAGTTAAACATTTGTCACATCTGTCCTGAGAGCATGAGTTGTGTGCCCTTGACATACAGTTGCATTTCTCCTGAATACTGTTGAAGAAAAGCCCAGGTTGTGGGGTTTTTCAGCAAGGCATGCATCACTCATTCACTCTACAGCTTTGGCCTGAGTGCAGACACTCACTGATGCTCTGTTTTTCCTTTTGCAGATTAGTCACCATGGCAAACCTTGGCTACTGGCTGCTCCTCCTCTTTGTGGCCACGTGGAGTGACATTGGCCTCTGCAAGAAGCGGCACAAGCCTGGAGGGTGGAACACTGGTGGAAGCCGATACCCTGGACAAGGCAGCCCTGGAGGCAACCGTTACCCACCGCAGGGTGGCGGCACCTGGGGGCAGCCTCATGGTGGTGGTGGCTGGGGACAGCCCCATGGTGGTGGTGGCTGGGGACAGCCCCATGGTGGTGGTGGCTGGGGACAGCCCCATGGTGGTGGTGGCTGGGGTCAAGGAGGGAGCACTCACTGGAACAAACCCAGTAAGCCAAAAACCAACATGAAGCATGTGGCAGGTGCTGCCGCAGCTGGGGCAGTAGTAGGGGGCCTTGGTGGCTACATGCTGGGAAGTGCCATGAGCAGGCCCCTCATCCATTTTGGCAATGACTATGAGGATCGTTACTACCGGGAAAACATGTACCGTTACCCCAACCAAGTATACTACAGGCCTGTGGATCAGTACAACAACCAGAACAACTTTGTGCACGACTGTGTCAATATCACGGTCAAGCAGCACACAGTTACCACCACTACCAAGGGGGAGAACTTCACTGAGACCGACATCAAGATGATGGAGCGTGTGGTGGAACAGATGTGCATCACCCAGTACCAGAAGGAGTCTCAGGCCTATTACGATGGAAGAAGATCCAGTGCAGTGCTCTTCTCCTCCCCTCCTATGATCCTTCTCATCTCCTTCCTCATCTTCCTGATAGTGGGATGAGGAAGTCATCCTGCTCGCACCTTCTTGTTCTTGTGGTCCAGGCTGAGGGAGGTGGGGATCCACCCATAGCGCTTTTAATTAAGGTGGAGGCTCATTCTCACTTCTCTCTTTGTCCCCCATAGGCTAATATACTTGGCACTGATGAGCCCAGGAAATGTACAGTAGCCTGGATGCTATTCACTCCAGATTCCTTTGAGTGTGTCCTTCATGGGCCAGTGCTAATGGCAAGCCAGCAAGAATATAACAGCAAGTAATCCTGGTTAATCTAGCATTGTGTTGGTCTAGGGCAACAGGTTAAGGCTAAAACAGATCTCAAAACAGTCTTCAAGGACCTTTGTCTGAATACATCTGATTCCTTAAGCAACCAGAGCTCAGGACACAAATGCCCCCAGCTTAGCAGATTTCATAGCAGTTTGGAGAGTTTTTTAGCCCTTTTAAGAAAACCTGACAGCATTCCTAACAAATTTGGAAATGGGCCGCATGACGCTCATTCGTACACAGAAAGCAGGAAAGATCAGGCCGCTGAAGCCTGTGCCATGTGTCTGCAGGGAGCTGAAGCAACAGCTGCATCGAATAAATACTGGTGTGACCCCTGACCTACACCCAGAGGATGTAGTGACAAGGGACTCACATAACAAAAGGTTCTACACCTGTAAAATCCACTGTTCGAGCATAGTGTCGTAGGAGACTGCCTTCCATGTAGAGATGTTTAAAGCATCCATGTATGACATTCTTTTCCATAGTAACATGAACTGTAGCCAATTAAGGCAGCAAAAAGAATTACATTATCCTCTAAACACCAAAGGCAAACCTTTGTTCATTTCCTAGGAACTAGAATGATTTTCTTTTAATGTTGCTTAGGTGGAACCAGGAGATTTTGACTCTGAAGGAAGCTATAAACTGCTCAATGAAGAAAGTGACCAGGTCACAAGGTCAAGACGCCCTTGAATTTCTTCATTTCTGTCTCCTAACTGTCCAAAACCTTGGTTTCTGTGCTGGTTTGATTCAGATAACAAAGAGACAATCTGAAAATTCTCTTCAGTTGCAGATGACAGAGATATGCTCCATTCAGAATGGGGAAAAGAAATTCTGTGTTATTTAAGGAAGGTAAAATTACCCCGAATTGTTTAATCTTGTCACTGAAGAGATTCACATTGCTACTCTGCAATACTGTTGGCTAGCACTGTGCCCATATTCTATGTGAAATATATAAAATACAGTTACAAGCTTAGGTGTTTTGTTTACAGCATTGCTGTGTTTAACCCACTGATCACTCCATAAAGTACTAAGTGCTTACCACGTGTGAAGCTTTTGTGTAGCCCTTAGGCTTTCAATGCCCGCTGAGTAGTTTTGTGTAAAAATCCAAAGTGGACCCCGAACTGCTCTTTGAAATATGCATGTATTTCCTATTTTCTATATTTGTAACATTGCATGTACTTGTTCTGTCATATAAAAGGTTTCTAACTGTTTGCTACCTGACTGAAATTAAACAGGAGCTGCGATGAGCGCCCTGCAGGCTTTGTGCTGTTTGGTGGCTCCGACGCTGTGTGGTTGGCAGGGTGGCTGGGGCTTGCCTGAGCCGGGTAGCGGCCACCTTCACACACCTGCCCTGACCGCCTCCACCCTCACCTTTGACCACGCTAGTGTACTTGCCTTCTCGTTGTTTTCTCCAAGTATCTCCGTGTGCTCAGCCCTGGTAAACTATAAAGGCACTTGGCAGGGGTCGGGGGGTTGGTTCTTACTTTGGAAGCATTTTTCTGTCCAGATTCAGATCTGTCATTCTCCCCCCCCGTTTTGTTTCCATATAGGTATGGCACTAGAGCTTGAACCCTGAGCCTCATATATCCTAGGCAAGTTCTCGCCTACTGATCCTCTCACTCTAGAAACAAAATTTTTTTTTCTTTTTCTCTAACGGAGAATTACATAGCCTAGGCTGCTCTAGAACTCACTGGGTAACCCAGACTAACCTTGAACTCATAGCAGGCCTTCTCCAGCTTCCTAAATATTGGCATTACAAGGATGAGCTCCCATGCCTGGCTTAGAAATAAATTTTTTGATGGAAATGAAACTTAAGCTCTAAGGTACCCATTTTTTTACCTCCATAACGCAGGCTCTGCAATCTCGCATTCAACCTTTCGTCCCAAAAGGCCAGTTTGTTACACTCTTGCAACTCATTCTCTGCAGGTGCCTCCTTGTAAGTACAAGGCACTGGTGCTATGGTGTTCTTGGTTGTCTTTAGTAGAAGTTTTCGTGAACAGCTGTCATGTACTGAAGGCAAGAAGTAGTATGGGAGCCATACTATTCACTCTCACAGATACCCATGCTGTAAGAGTCAACCCAGTGGTGGGCCTTTGAGCATCACCCCAGTACTGCTGAGGAAATCCCACTCAGGGAGGCCTATGGAGTTAAAGCACTCATGATTCTCACAGGCCATGTAAGGAGAACTCTGATGGAGCCACTCCACCAAGCAGGAGGAGCCAGAGACAAAGGCTTAGGCAAGAACCTTTGCTGGAGACAGGGGAGGAGTCCACAGTCAGAAGGCATAGGGGGAGTTTATTAGTGTGTTTGAGTACCACTGGATCAGAGCCAGGGGATGAGAAGGACGAGTCAGACAGAACGGCCCTTACCACCCCTGAGTGCCTGGGAATGTTGAGGCATCAGGAAAATGCAAAGGTCTTCAAATGTACACTACCAATGCCAGTATCCTGCAGTAATCAGAGCATCAGGAAAATGCAAAGTTCTTCAAATGTATACTACCAGTGCCCATATCCTGCAGTAATCAGAGCATCAGGTTTGTCCTAAAGATGAAAAGAGTACACCTTGAGACACCCATAAAGCTGAAAGCCATACAAGATCTTGGAAGTATGACTTAACCTGAAAACAGACCTCAAAGTTGATCCTTTTCACCTTTTTGCCATTTTCCTAATTATTTAGAAATAAACTCTTCACTGTCTGACAGTTATAACTTCTCATAGACATGAAGAGATAACGTGAAGCCAGAGAGCAGCACCATTGTCTGGATCTTTCCCAAACTCCCAAGTTTCCTGCCTCTCTCCTGACTCCTATGAGTTCTGCACATCGAACTTTTTCCTTTAAAAATTAAGTAAAGCTGGGTGTGGTGATGCCCACCTTTAATCCCAGCACTTGGGAGGCAGAGGCAGGAGGATCTCTGAGTTTGAGGCCATCCTGGTCTACATAGTGAATTTTGGGCCAGCTGAGGCTACTGGAAGATCCTGTCTCAAAAAGACAAAAAAAAGCGAGTAAGTCTGGGGAGATAGCTCAGTCCGTAAAGTGTTTGCTATGTAAACATGAGGACCTGAGTTCAATCCCCCAAACATAGATTTTAAAAAAAAAAGCTAGACATGGTGTAGTGCACTTATAATCCCAGCATTGGGGAGGGAGAGACAGGTGGATCCTCAGGGTTTGCTGGACAGCCAGCCTAGCCTTCTTAGCAGGTTCCAGGCCAGTGAGAGACCCTGTTACAAAAACAAGGTGGAAGAGCTGGAGAAATGGCTCAGGGGTTAAGAGCACTGGCTGCTCTTACAGAGACCTGGGTTTGGTTGTCAGCACCCACTTGGCAGCTAATAATAGTCCATAACTCCAGGTCCAAGAGATCAGACATCCTCTTCTGACCTCCGTGAGCACTGTACAACATGGGTCCACTTACAAACATGCAGGCAATACACTCATACACATAAAATATAAATTTAAAAAAAACAAGGAGAGTTTTTCCAGACCTGCTATGTATGATTAATGCAGCTCTGAACTCCTTATCCAGCAGATGGTAATTATCACAGAGGCCCACAACTGGCCAACATGCCGACAGCAAGAAGCTGCAGGGCGCTTATCCCCGAATAGGACACCTACATCAAACTTGCCTCCCAAAGCTCATCGACCATTGTGGAAGAGAGGTGGAAAGATTGTAAGAGCCAGAGGTGGTGGATGGCCACAGGAAACAAGAGTTTTCCAGACAGCTGGGCAGTGACTCATGAACTCACAATGGTTGACAGCATCCACAAGTCTCACATAAGCTCAAGCCAGACAAAATCCCAGCATAAACATACACAAGTCAGTAAGAAACCTCAACTTTACCTAAGGAACTTGGCAACCAGTGACTGCAAGGAGGGGGTGAGTCATTCTCATTTAAGGGTGAGACTCTTAGTAGGCTGACCAGGCTCCAGTGGATGAGCCTACACCAAAGGGCACTTGAAGACACAAATAAAGTCATCACTTCTTATAAATGTCCCAAGTCATAAAAATGCCTTTAAGTTCTCCATTAGGGTGAACTGGTTGTGTTATGTCATCCCAAGGCACCTCTAGCACCTAGACGTCAGTAGATTTTCACACTGGCACCTTTCAGCCCACTCACCACCATACACAGCCATTCATCTTCCTAAGGATCTTCTTGACGAGCTTCTAGAAGGTGACCAGTGCTATAGAAATGTCTTATGGCCTACACACTAGTCAAACTTTTCATCACTGCCACAAATACCTGAAAAAAACAGTTCAATGGAGGAAAACTGTGCTTTGGCTCACAGTTTTGGAGGTTCCAATTCATGAACTCTTGGCCCCATTACCATGAGTCTATGATAGAGCAAAGTATCATGGTGGAGAGAGCATAGTGAGCAGGCTGCTCACCTCATGGTGACCAGGAAGCAGAGAGACAGGAAGGGGTGAAGAATAAAATGTCCTCTTCAAAGACACACTGCCAGAGACCTGCCTTCTCCAAGAAGGCCCCACCTCCTAATAACCCATTCAGTATGAACTTATTAATGGATTAACCTGTTGATGAAGCTTAGCACCATCATGATCCAGTCACCTCTGAATGACTGCATCTACGAGTTAGGGACCAAGCCCTCAATACATGAGCCTTTTAGGAGAACACCACATGTTCAAACCATAACATGGCTCAGATTGTTAGGATCCCACCAACCAGGTGACCAAAGTATACTTATTCCTAACAAGGAATTTCCCAACATTTGATTCTAAAATCTGATCATCAGAGCCACTGGTGGTCTACCAACTTAATTTTAAAAATTACAGTAAAACACAATTTAAAGCTTAAAATACACATATCATGTTCTCATGCAATAGAATGTTACACAGCAACTGAAAACTATGTTCCAGAAGTGTTCGTTTCATGTGGAAGTCTAGATAGCAGAATTTTACATAAAAATCAGTGCTAATCTCTAAGGACAGGACATACATATTTTAGAAAACAAAGAAATGAAACGCAGTGAAAAAGTCTGGAGGTGATCGTAACCTTTATGTTAATGGTGGTTATCACTGGATGCTGAATAACAAGTGACGTTTTCTATCCTCCCGTATGTTTTCATATTCCAAAAAAATTTAGTGTGATGGCTAATTTTACAGGTAAGTGTGACCGCTAGGTCAAGGGGTGCCCAGACTAAACCTTTTTCTGGGTGTGTCTGTGAGAGTGTTTGTGGCTCATGTTAATGTTTAGATCATAGACAGCATAAAGCAAAGGGTCCTCACCAATATGAGTGGGCAGCATTCAATCCCTTGAGGGCTTGACAAAGGTGGAGGAAGGAGGAATTTGACCATTTTTTCTACCTATCTGCCTGCTTTAGCTGAGGAGTCAGTTTCCTCTGCCACAGAACTGGGGTTTATGTGGTATGGTGCCCAGTGCTTGAACTTGGACTAGAAACATACCCTGCCTTTCCCAGATGTTCAGCTTGAAGAATGCAGACTTGGAACTTGTTAGCTCCCATCATTGGATAAGCCAATTCCTCATAATGACTCTCTTCATGTATATATATTACATATATAACATATGTATATATTTACATATGTATATAATACTTATGTCTCCGTTTCTCAGGAGAACACTGACTTTTTGCAGTGAACAGATATTGCTCCTATAAAGAAAAGATTATCAGTAGCTGGTTTTTTTTTTAATTTTTACCAAAACTTTACTGAGAATTTCATACATGCATTTAAGGTATTTTGATCAAATCCATGCCCACTCCCTCCCCTCCAACATTACTCCCTCTGAAGAGGTAACCCTAAAAACTTTTAAGGATTAGATACAAGCTCCAAAATACTTTTGACATTTTTGGCCTTGGAACAGAGTATGTTGCTAACAGGCCCAAGGACATTTTGGCTTTTAGCCAAGAGTCTGGCTATATTTCTTTAGGGTCTTTTTACCCTAACTGCCTAGCCAATTCTTACCTCCTATTCTTATCATGCCATCCTTTGAAGGGGTTACCCAAATTGCCAATAGAGAATAGGGATGCCGACCGCTCTGCCTTCTTCCATACTGAACAGGGACGCAGTGTGAGGCAATTGGAGTACCCCTCCAGTGGGTCTATCTAAAAGACTCCTAAGTTGCATAACTCTTATCTGTAGGGGGAAGAGAAAGTCCTTGAATCATGAATACAGAATGTGAAGGCGAACAAAAGGCAAGAGTAATTAGCATTTCAAGTCAGAGACAGGGAACTAGAAAAAGTCAGGACAGGGCAATTTTCAAATGTCATATAAGAGTCCTTTGGAATTACTTGACAAGGGCTTCCAAAAGCATCCCTCTATTGGGTTCCTCCTCATTTTTCTTTTGTCTTCCAAGGTTGGACTCTAGAGTGATGGATTCAGGATTTGCTTTCAGGTATTTTGATAGCTGTTAGAGTAGTTATAATCAGTGTTATTTCCCTCTCAAATGCTTCTGAAATAGGGGGAGAAAGCAAATTCATCCATCATTTTAGAATACAGGTGGGCACTATGGTATTGGAGACCAAGATTTGAAGTCTTACATCTGAACAGCACTTTCTGGTTATGAGCAAAATCATGAATGAGAAATAATTGTCTAAATAACTTTTTATATAGACTAAGCTTTAAGACTACTCGTCAGTTGAGGGACACTTAGGTTGCTTCCATCTCTTAGCTGTTGTGCAAACAACAACAACAAACATGGATGTACAAGTGTCTGTGCAATAGGATGAGTCCTTTGGGTGTATGCCAAGGAGTGGTATGACTGGGTCATATGGTAAGTTCATTTCTACTTTTTTAAGAGTTCTCCACACTGTTTTCCATAGAGGCTGCATGAATTTGCAATCCCAAGAGCAGTGAATGAGCTTTCCCCTTTCTCCACATCCAGGCCACCATTTGGTAGCATTTGTTCTCTTGATCCTAGCCAGTCTGATTGGGGTAAGATGATACTTTAGGGTGGTTTTAATTTGCATTTCCCTAATTGCTAATGATGTTAAACACTTTTTGAGACGTTTCTTAGCCATCTTTATTTCTTCCTTTCAGAACACTCTGTTTAGGTCTTTAGCCCATCTTTTAACTGGATCATTTGGTTTCTCAATTCTTTGTTTTTTGAGTTCTTTATATATTCTGGATGTTAAACCTCTGTCAGATGTGTCACTGTTGAAGATTTTTTTCCCACTCTGTGGGTTTTCTCTTCACTTTTTGATTGTTTCTTTTGCTGTACAGAAGTTTTTTAGTTTAATGAGGTCCCCCCTATTGATCGTTGACCTTAATTCCTGGGCAACTTCTGATTTAGAAAATCCTTTCCTACACCTATATCCTGTAAGTTACTGCCAATATTTTCTTCTGATACTTTCAGGATTTCCAGTTTCACATTGGGGTCTTTGATCCATTTGGAGTTGACTTTGGTTCAAGGTGAAAGATAAGGATAGAGTTTCATTCTTCTACAAGTGGAGAGCCAGTTTTGCCAGCGTCGTTTGTTGAAGATGCTGTCTTTCCTCCATAGTGTGTTCTTGGCACCTTTGTCAAATATCAGGTGACTGAAATTGCATGTACTCAGGTTTGGATCTTCAATAATGATCCATTGATCTATGTGTCTGTTTTTGTGCCAGTACCATGCTGTTTTTATAACTATGGCTCTGTAGTATACTTTGAGATCTGGTATAGTAATCCCCCCAGGGTTGCTCTTTGTGCTTAGGGTTGCTTTGGCTATCTGGGGTCTTTTGTGCCTCCATGTGAATCTAAGGATGCATTTTTCTAATTCTGTGGAGCATGTCATGGGGATTTTGATTGGGATTGCATTGAATCTATATATTGCTTTTGGTAGGATGGTCATTTTAACAATATTAATTCTTCCAATCCATGAACATGGGAGGTCCTTCTATCTCCTGATATCTTCCTCAATCTCTTTCTTTAACGATTTAAATTTTTCATTGTAGAGATCTTTGGTGTCTTTCGTCAGATTTATTACAAGATATTTTAATTTTCTTGCAGCAGTTGTGAATGGGAGCATTTGCGGGTATTCTTTCTCCAATTGTTATTGGTATATAGAAAGGCTACTGATTTTTGTAGATTGATTTTGTAATCTGCCACTATACTGAAAGTGTTGATCAGTTCTAGGAGTTTTCTGGTGGAACTTTTGGGATCTCTTGGGTATAGAATGATATCGTCTGCAAAAAGTGATAGTTTGACATCTTCTTTTCCAATTATTACTCCTTTAATTTCCTTCTCCTGTCTTACTGCTCTGCAAGAGTTTCAAGCACTATGTTGAAAAGGAATGGAGACAGTGGTCAGCCTTGTCTGGTTCCTGATTTTAATGGGAATGCTTCCAGTTTTTCTTTTTGTCAAAATCCTTTTCTGCATCTATTGAGATGACAATGTGGTTTTTGTCTTTGAGTCCGTTTATGTGATTGATGACATTTATTGACTTGTGTGATTGATCCCTTCATCTCTGGGATAAAGCCAGTTTGATCATGGTGAATGATCTTTCTGATGTGTGTCCATATGCAGTTTGCAAGTATTTTGTTGAGAATTTTTGCTTCTATGTTCATTAAGGATATGGGTCTATAGTTTTCTTTTTTGGTTGTGTCTTTACCCAGTTAGGATAGTAGAGTGATGCTGGCTTCATAGAAGGAATTTGGGAGTTCTCCCTCTGGTTCTATCATTTTGAATAATTTAAGTAGTATTGGTTGGAGGTCTTCTCTAAATGTCTGGTAGAATTCTGCTGTAAATCCATCTGGGGCTGGGCTTTTTTTAGTTAGGAGACTTTGTATTACTGTTTCAATTTCCTTATATGTTATGGGTCTGTCTAAACTGTTGATCACTTCTTGGTTTAACTTTGGAGGTTCCCATGATTTCAGATATCCATCCATTTCTTTTAGACTTTCAGGTTTAATAGCGTATCAGTTTTTAAAATATTCCCTTATAATGGTTTGGATCTTTTGGGTGTCTGTTGTTTCCTCTTTCATCTCTGATCTTGTTGATTTGGATTTGGTCTTTCTTTCTTTTGGTTAACTGGGCCAAGTGTCTGTCTATCTTGTTTAACCTTTCAAAGAGAGAACCAGCTCTTAGATTCATTGATTCTTTGTATTGTTTTTTTTGTTTCTATTTCATTAATTTCTGCTCTGAATTTTATTTCTTCTCTTCTGCTGCTTCTCTTCTTTGTTCTTGCCAGTGCCTTGAGTTGCAATGTTAAGTCATTTATTTGGGCTCTTTCCAATTATTTAATGTCAGCACTTAGAGCTATAAACTTCCCTCTTAAGACTGCTTTTAAAGCATCCCAGAGATTGTGTTGGGCTGTATTGTCCTTTTTTTTGAATTCCAGGAATTCATTTATTTCTTTCTTAATTTCTCCTTTGACCCACTCATTGTTTAGGAGTGTGTTGTTCAATCGCCATGAGTTCGTGTAGTGACTAGAGCTTTGTCCAGTGTTGATTTTGAGCCTTATTGCTTTGTGGTCTGATAGATGCATGGAATTATTTCAACATTTTTATATTTGTTGAGGTTTCTTTTGTGGCCCAGTATGTGATGAATTTTTGAAAAAGTTCCATGAGGTGCTGAGTAGAAAGTGTATTCTTTGGTGCTTGGGTGGAATATTCAAAAGATGTCTGTTAGGTGTATGGTATCATTTAATTCAGATGTCTCTCTGTTTATTCTTTGTCCAATTGACCTGTCTAATGGAGACAGGTATTGAAGTCCCCTACTATTACTGAGTTGGGATTAATCTGTGTCTTAAAGTCCTGTAGAGTTGTTTTTATGAATTTGGGTGCACCAGAATTTGGTGCATATATGTTAAGGATTGTAGTATCTTCGTGGTTAACTATTCCTTTGATCAGAATGAAGTGACCCTCCTCATCTCTTCTGGTGTGTTTTACTTTGAAGTCTATTTTGTCAGATATTATTATTGTAACACCTGCTTGTTTCTTAGTGCCATTTTCTTGGAATATTCTTTCCTATCTTTTTACCTTAAGGTAGTGCCTGTCCTTGAGGGTGAGATGGGTTTCTTGCAGAAAGCAAGGAGATGGATTTTGTTTCTTAATCCATTCGCTTAGCCTGTGTCTTTCATCTGGGGAGTTCAGTCCATGGATATTTAGGGTTATTATTGAAGGGTATGTATTGGTTGCTGTCATTTTGATTGCTGTTTATGTTCTCTGTGTAATTTTGTGTTTCCTAGATTATATCTTTGTTAATTGTCTTTTGTTGCCCCTAGGGTATAGTTGTTTCTCTCTCTGCTCTCTGTATTGCTTCAAGTATTCTTTGAAGGGTTGGTTTTGTGGACATGTATTCTTTCAGGCTATTCATGTCATGGAAGATTTTTCTTTCCCCCTCAACTATAATAGACAATTTTGCTGGGTATAGTACTCTGGGCTGGCATCTATTGTCATATCAAACTGGAAATACCTTGGTCCAGGCTCTTCTGGCTTTCATAGTTTGCATTGATAAGTCAGCTGTAATTCTGATGGGCTTTCCCTTGTATGTGACTTGTTTTTCTTTTGCTGCTTTTAGTATTCTCGCTTTGTTCTGTACATTTAGTGTTTCTACTGTGATATGTCATGGGGAGTTTCTTTTCTGATCCTATTTGGTGTTCTATGTGCTTCTTGTATTAGTATGGGGATGTCTTTCCTTAATTTTGGGAAATTCTCTTCTACAATCCTGTTTAAGATCTGGTCAACACCATTAACCTGAAATTCTTCTCCTTCCTCTATTCCTATGAACCATAGATTTATTCTTTTCATGGTGTCCCACATCTCTTGCGTATTCCATTCCTGTGTTTTTTTTAATTTTCCATACTCTTTCCTTGAGTGGTCCAGTTCTTCAACTTTACCCTCCAGTGTTTATATTCTGTTTTCCATTTCATTCATTCTAGAGGTGAGGCTTTCCCCTTTTGTTTCAAGTTGACTTATTGAGTTTTGCACTTCCTTCCTCATTTCTGCTTGAGTTTTCTTCAATGTTTCTATCTCTTTTGTAAATTCATTCACAAGTTTATCCCTGTCTTCTTTTAGCTCTTTGATTTGTTTGTTTGTGTGTTCTTTAAATTCATTGAATTCCTTGATCATGTTTATGATTGTCCTTTTTTTTTTTTTTTTTTT
>NW_008340856.1:977193-979693 GCF_000622305.1 Nannospalax galili
GTGGCACCACCCACAGTGGGCTGGGCCCTCCCACATCACTCATCAAGAAGATGCCCTTCAGACATGGCCACAGGCCAGTCCAACAGAGGCAATTTCCCGATTGAGGCTCCCTCAACCCAGGTGTGTCAAGTTGACACTAAAGCTATCCAGCACAGCTTCTGTTTGTATTATCCGGGTGCCTAGATCCTTTCTTTATTGGTTATGTAAAGCTGGTTGGTACAGGGTTCAGGTTCTTTCAGGTTTATTTTGGAGGGAACTGATGGCTTCAGCTATTCAGGGAGTACCCACAGAAGCCCAATTCAGGTTCCAGTCAGGTACACTCAGGCTTCCTTCACCACATGGAGGCAGGATCCAGGGTCTCTCAGGCAGTCCTGTGCATTGCCAACCCTATGGCAGAGGGAGGCCACAGGGGGGCACTCTCTGGAGGTCTGCTGAGATCTTTGCCTTAGCCTACCAAAGGCAGATCTGCTCTGGGGCCTTGGGAGGGGCCTCACAAAATTCCAGGTAGGGGGATGGTATGGCGCAATTAGGGGAAGCAAGATCCAGGGGCTGTCAGGCTGTCCCCTGGGTTCTCAGGCCCTCCCTCTGGTAGTTGGAGGCCAGAGGGAG
The DNA here is from genome assembly GCF_000622305.1 of Nannospalax galili. Classification (NCBI taxonomy): domain Eukaryota; kingdom Metazoa; phylum Chordata; class Mammalia; order Rodentia; family Spalacidae; genus Nannospalax; species Nannospalax galili. Next base: position 977,803 of record NW_008340856.1, read on the forward strand.
GCCAGAACCCCACACTCTCTGAAGTCTGCTGAGCTCTGAGCAGCTACCCAGATGGAGGTCCAAACCCACCCTCCAGAACCTGTTATTTTTAATCCCCTCATAGCATACACCATCCTGGCCCAGGTGCCTTCAGAAGTCTTGCCTGTTGTGTGTTCTCAGACTAGTCTCTGCCTAGCACTTGATATAGATGGCCTTGCCAGATCTCCACAATGATCTCCAATTTAAAAAGCTGACATCCAGAGTCATTCACTCTGTCGTTTGCCCAAAGGCACACCATCATCTCTCCCACAATATACTATGGAAACTCTGTGCCACTGATTTACAATGATGCTTAGAAGTCTGGCATCTACAATAGGTTTCCCTCTGTACAAGTCTGTATCAGAGTTGCCTCTTCTGAAAAGGACTCCAGAGGTATGGGATTATGGCTCATACATATGACCTGATCTAAACTTAATCATACCTTTAAGAATCCAATTTCTGAGTTGGAGAGATGGCTCAGCAGTTAAGAGCACTGACTGCTCTTGCAGAGAACCCAGGTTCAATTCCCAGCACCCTCTTGGTGGCTAACAACTGTCAGTAACTCCAATTCTAGGGGAATCTGACACCTCCTTCTTACCTCTGCAGGCATTGCATGACACAGGTGCACTTACACACATGCAGGCAATACAGTCATACACTTAAAATAGAAATAATAAATAAAATATCCGATCTCCAAATACAGTCACATTCTGAGACACTAAGGGTTAGAATTTCAACATGAATTTTGTGAGGACACAATTCAGTTCTTGACACTGTCTTTTTTAAAAAATGATTTATTTATGGTTTTTTTATATATATGAACTTTTTGCCTGTTTGTACGTTTGTGCACCATCTGTGTGCCTAGTCACCTGGGAGACCAGGAGAGGGTGTCAAAACCCCTGCAAGAGCAGTCAGAGACCATTGTGATCCACCGCGTGGGTGCTGGGAATCAAACCTGGGTCCTCTGCAAAAGCAATTAATGTTCTTATCTGCTGAGCCATCCTTACAGCCCCTTGATAGTATACCTGTCATTCTCAATAAGTTCTGAGGCATTCTTAGGACTGTCAGGCCTCTGGAATCCCTACATGCAGCTCTCCCCCAGGTCTGTCATAATAAAGATACTGCTGTCTGGTACACTCTGCACTCTTGTACAGATGGAGGTCAGTGCATGGCACTCACTTTAGGATTGCCAAAGATGCCTATCTCCTAGTGCCCACTGCAAAGCAAACAGAAATGCTTCCATTCTGGATACAGCTCTTGAGAAACCAAACTACCACACCCTTGTGTCTGGCACCAAATGAAGAGTTTCACAAGCAACCAAATTTTAGTTTGGCTGATGTCCACAAAGATGCAAAACTCTAAGCCAGATAATGTTCTTCCCACACAGGGATATATTGCAAACACTCCGGGCATATGCTGATTAACAGGAAGCAGTGAGTATTTGCTGTAATTCAGTAAGAGGTATGAAATGTTGGCAAGGTCCTCTGCCTTCATGAAGCATGCTGCCATCCTGTTCACCAATGCCTCTCACAGGAGGGCAGTGTCCTCACATGAGGGATGTGTCCATTCAGGTTTCTTCATGATAAAGCTCACCTTTCCAAGGTTCCAACTTTAATATGGAAGGAAAACTGCTGAAAGAGTCTTACGATTCCAGCCTGTCTCTGCTACGTACTAGCTGCAGATTCCCAGACCACAGGACCCAGCAAAAAGGAAGACTGTGATTTCTTTTTCTAGCAGCTATCTTGTTTTGTTTTGTTGATTTTTTTCCTTCTTTTCCCTCAGATGTCTCTAAATCTCCTGTTATTCCAACTCTCTGATGAGTCATTTCACAAGCTAGTCTGAAGACCCTTTCTCTACATACCAGCTTCTTAAA
>NW_008340856.1:987193-1020821 GCF_000622305.1 Nannospalax galili
ACAGTGTTGGTGAATCTTACAAATAATGCTGAACAAGAGAAGCCGGCCACAAAGGAGTGCTATCACGTGAGTTCATTTGTATGGAGTAAGACAGGGAAGTCTGGGCTGGTAGTAGACACTGTGACAGGGGTACCATTAAGAACAGGAGGGTAAGGAACAACCCACCACATACACAAAGGTCTTGAGTTTGTGAAAAATAATACTAACTTCTGTATTTATGTGTATACTTCAACAAGAGCATTTAAAATGCTGGGTCCCTAATTCCCCTGTCTTGCCAGATCTAGTCTGTGTGGCTACCACTACCAAGACATGAACCCCCTGGCATTTTCCTGTCTGGCTCTGCTACTTGGCAATTGCTTTCCTCCACCGAATGCAAACCTGCCTAAAGAGCTTTGATCACGACCAAAAGCTATCACAGATCCAATCTCTGGCACCAACCTCTCCATTCTTTGCCAGTTGCCTTTACAACCCTAAACACTTCATTAGTGTTTCTGGCAGGTCAATAATTAACATGTTAACACACGGCTGTGTAGTCAAAGCAGGTTTTTAGACCTTTTAAGCTTACAAGGCTTCCGACTATTACAGCAAAAGGATTTGTATAGAATGAGAAAAATGAGTGGAGAACTCTAACCCTAAGGTGGAAAAGGGCATTGTGTGTCCCACCAATCTTCTAGCCTCCACCTGGGAATCTCCCATCTTTCCTACTTCACTCCTTTCTGGATAGCACAAAGATGGATCACATTAAAATCCAGCCTGAGGGCTGGAGAGATGGCTTAGCAGAGAAGAGTGCTGGCTGCTCTTTGCAGAGGACTTGAATTCAGTCCCTAGTACCCACATGACAGCTAACAGCTGTCCATAACTCAAGTTTCAGGGAATCTGATGCCCGTTTTTGGCCTCCACAGGCATCGCATGCACGTGGTACACTTGCACACATGCAGACAAACTATTCATACACAAAAAATAAAAATAAATAAATCAACAAAAATTTTTAGAAAGCACAGTCCCAATCCTGCTCCTGCTCTGTAAGCCTCCTCTGTCTTCTCTCAAATAAAGTCTGCTCCCTCACAAGGTCAGTAGCAGTCTTAGGCCTTCCATGAGACATCCCTCAAGTCAAGCTGCAAATACCAGCTCCATGTAACCAGAGACAGAGAGAAGAGTGAGGCACAGCATTCACTTTCCAAGCTGTGGTCACCCTGTGGCTCACACTCGGCCACTGAACAGCTGCATGCCACGGAATCTCAATGGCTGCCATGGCAGGTCTTTGCTGCCATGCTACCCTTCATTGGGGGGGGGTTCTTTTTTGAGACAGGGTCTCCGTATAGCCCCATCTGGCCTGGAAGTCAATATTGTAGACCAGCCTGGCCTTGAACTCACAGAGATCTGCCTGCTTCTGCCTCCCAAGTGCTGGGATTAAAGGCATGCCACCACGCCCGGCTTGCTACCTTTCATTTTTTAAACTAATTATGGGACTGCCATGCTTATTCCTGTTCAGTTCACTCTTCCTGCTTTTATATATCCCCACAGGTTAAAATTTGAAGCATTGAGACTGTCATTGGCAAGCAGCATCCACATGCAGATTTGACAATCTTCTCCTGACTAGGTCACAGGAAAAAAAAAGACAGAGAGAGAGAGAGAGAGAGAGAGAGAGAGAGAGAATCCAGATGCATCTAGACTCCAGGCACTGTGCTAGATATGGGGAAGGCACATATGAGTAAATCACAGTACTTTAGCTTCCATGAGCAAAGCATGTGACCAGAAATGGGAGGCATCAAATGACTATCTTAAAGACTATCTTAAGGTCAAGTGCTACGTGAACCCACATGGAGACTCCTGAGTGTGCTTGGGAAGAGATGGATAGAGGACCTATACAGGGAGGTGACATTTAAGATTTGAATAAGCAATAATAAAAATTATAAGACTATAAAAGCCAAATGTATGCAGATTCTATGACCAGTACTCTTAGGAATCTATCTCTAAGAGAAAGATGGCCACCCAGAGGAATGTGCCAGAATGTTCATAGACACATTATTCATAAAAGCCCAAACAGGAACCCATCCAGATGGCCACCAGAAGGCAATACATTTTAAAAATTGCAGAATGTTCTCATCATGGGATGGACCATCTATAGCCCACACAATGTAAATGAAGCTCACAGATGTAATTTGAAAAAAAGATTATGTTCTATATTATGCCACTTATATGAAATACAAAACAACCTATGGTGTAGAAATCAAGATAGTAGTCAGTATAGGGGAGGGAATTGTGACCCAAAAGAGGCATGCAGAGGCTTGTAGGGTTGTGAAATATTCAGTTTCTTAATCTAAGGGCAGGACACAAGGGCGTGTTCAGTTTGTAAAAATATTTGGTGTGGTATTTTGCAATATGTGTATTTTTGTGGACATCAATCTTCAAGAAAGGAATTGACTGTATATATCATCTTAGCCCAATTGAGCTTCTAAGACAAAGTACCATAGTCTTATAAACAACATAGCTTACAAACAACACAAGTTTATTTCTCATAGTTCTGGAGGATGAGAACATATTAGTCACTTTTTGTCACTCTGACCAAATACCTGACACAGATAAGCGAGGAAGATTTATTTGGCTCACAGTTTCAGAAGGTTTGGTCAATGATTGCTTGGCCCCTGTTGTGTGACTTTTCCTGAAGAGACTTGAACAAAGGTCTGCAAAGGTACTTCCCCAGAGTACCAACAACAGACCAAAGAAATGATTCCACTCAAGTCTAGCTTAGTGATCCAGTGAGTTTATTAGGGTTATTAGAGGAGTGTGGGTAAGGGGTGACTTACAGCAGCATGGATGACTCCAAGGTTGCATCATCCTTCCTGTGGAACAATCCAACCAGTTGGTTACACCCATAACCATTGTGCCACTATTGCACCAATGAGCACATCTTGCTGCAGGTGTTATTTTTGAAGCACATAAGATCCATAGCCAAGCAGGTTTGTTGATTCCAATTCTCTCCCAGGAGCCTGCATGGACAGCACTATCAAAGCCAGCCTGCATGGAAAGAACTTCTAGTTCAGCCCTGTCTTGATTTCTCCATATCCTGCAAACAAAGTTTCCAGTGCCTTCATTGGTGGGGCTTTATCATCAAGTTCTGGTATGCAATCAACAGGGGTGGCAGCAAGTGGCCAAGAACTCACAGGGAAGTAGTCCTTCCCAGCACCTCTGGAAGTACCCCATCCCACTCCTGCAGCGAGTCTTCATTTAAACTCCTTAACTTCTATCTTTACTGTCCTTCCTGGGGCTTTAAAAAAGCTATAAGGCACTCAAGGGTTAGCATTATATAATGAAATCTTTTTATAGAAGGTGGACAAAAATCTCTGAAGGCCTACCATCATCCGTTCCAGTTAAGTGCCAGCTGGTCTTGGGCAGCTAAGGGAGTACTAAATAGAACATTGGCAAGGTTCAATGCAACATGAAATGATCCTAGAGGACCCATATTTAGTTCCCAGTACCCACATAGCAACAAACAACTGTCCCTAACTCCAGTTCCAGGGGATAGGACACCCTCTTCTGGGTTTTTTGTTTTTTGGTTTTTTTTTGACTGCTACATTTTACTTTATTTTGCACATAAGGAAAACCAATTGAGTAAGCAGTTTACAAACTGTTGGTGTTTAGTGATCAAGAAGGAAATGAGGAAATTTTCATTTCCCACACACAGTTATCACAGAAACTCGTAACACAACACATATAACACTGGTTTGCAACTGAGAGCCCTGGTAACAAGGATGAATGAGTGCTGAAGATCACAAGGGTCTGATGGGGAATGGTCCAGGAAGCTTGAATTTTTCCAAGTAGCTCTTCTGCCCACATTCCAGGCTCAACCCTTCTAATTCTGAAGTGGCTAATCCATGTGCAGAAATCTTGGTAAGTTTCAATACATTTGCCCAGCTATTCATAGAACATCTCCACAAGCCAGGCCTAGGCTCAAATTCTGTACAGGAAGTTCCCATTGCTGTCCAAGAACTCTGGCCCCCTCTGTACTACTTTGTTGCTAAATTTCTGGTCATCTTGTTCCCCTGCCTTCAACTCTTACAGCTTCTCATCATGTGGCAACCTATCATTGTTAGCTCTTCTGGTGGCCTCAGGATCGTAGATGGAACATTTCTGGCGCTCTCTCTGAGGACCCAAGGCTGCAGCAGCAGGCACCAAGCTGTCCCTCCCGCCTTGGAGTCCTCGATTCCTTCCCTTCTGTCTCCTCTGTGCATTTGTACTGGGAGTATTTGACTCTACCACTTTCAAAGCTGTGCTCTGATTCTGACTTTTAGATGAGGCTTCATCCTCTGGCATCAGCAAAGGGCCAAAGAGTGGCCTGCAGTCTCCAGAGCCCTGAAGCTGCCTGACTTGGGTAAGCCCAGCCTTTTCAAGGACCTTCTGATCCTGCTTCAGTTTTTGATCCGAAGTGGGTACAAACTTATTTTTTAGAACCCTTCGGATAACATCAGTGCTGACACCAAAGCCTTGTACCAATCTGGGAAGAGACCAGAGCTCCGCAAACTCCTATGTAAATACAGGATCTGCTCCGGGGTTCTGAGCCGGGCACATGGCGCTTCCATTTGCCTTCAAATTTTCTGGAATCGAATTGCTTTTTTCTGTCCTTTCAGGGTGCTGGGGCAAAGAACCAATGGCACAAGCCACGCGTGGAAGCAAAGTGGGTGACTGACGAGTCTCGGACTAAATCACGGACAGCCCGGCCCTCTAGCCCGCAAAGGCCACCGGGCCACGTCTGACGGCTTAAAGCTGCCTATACACCGCCGGGAAACCTGACACCTAGAACGGTAACTGCCGGTTAGCACGCCGAGCCTACGGGGAGACGAAAGGCGTCACCAGCGAACGACCTGCGATGCCAGGGGCGCGCAGCACTGGCTCTGCGCCCCCGACAACGCGGGAGGAGAAACTGGAGCCGCTGCGCTTTCGGGTGCCGGGGCGGGGCCCTGCTTGAGGCCGACGGTCCGCCCAGGAGCCAGTACCTCCTCGCCTCCCGCAGCGCGCCCTCCTCCCGCTCCGAGTCGGGCCGCCACCCCGTGGGTCGGGAACCTGCAGCGAGCGAAAGCGGCTCAGCCAAACAAGAAGCTCAGGGCCACCGCCATGGCGACTGGCTTTTGTAGGTATGGCATACACGTGGGGCACTTACATACGTGCTGGGAAAATATATTTTTTAAGGGCAGTGTTGGGGACAGCAGCATGGATAGAGGACATCCAGCTCTCCACAATCAGTCATTTCTCATGAAGTCCTTAACGTTCTCATCCTGTGATCCTGGTGCTGCCTCAGTGCTGTTGCCATACATGTCCCCACTCCGGATGGTCTCACAGGCTGCTGTACACGTCCACACCCCAGATGGTTTCAGCAGAGCTGCTTCGTGCTGTTCCGCCCAGCACAGGCCCAAGGCCTCACTCTAGCCCGCCGTGCCTGCTTCTGGAGCTGGCTCTTCCGTTCTCACAGGTCCCAGGTCGGCATGATGGCCCGTGCATTTCCACTAGATGCACCTGTCTGCTGAAAGAGTCTTGAACTGGGTAAACATGGTCTCCACTCCAGTACACTGTATTCTTAGAGGAAGAAACATACACCACATACTCTGGTTGTGGATGCACTTAACTGGGTCAAGTCCATCTTTTTCACCTTCATTGTGTATTCCATGAACTGTTGGTCAGGCTTTTAAGCCTTCCAGAAGCCCACTAGCATAGCATTTCACTTCCTGTTACCTTTTCCCTAGAAACTCCAGTGTGTCACAAATCTTGTCACATTTGCCTGTGTTCGAGTCAGACAGACCTCTACCTGATTTGCCCTTCTCTCATTCCCTCTTGATTGCTTCTGCAGTTTATGAACCCTATTTACGTGCTGGTGCGAACCATTCAGATCTACCAGAGCCTCTCCTACCCCCTAAAGTTCACACCCCACCACGGGGCTCAGCAAAGCCACTAGAGACGTAAACCATTCCCCTGGTCCATCATGGGCCAGCCTCTCTCTGAACTGTCCTGTGAATCCATCCCTATCCAACTTGGTGAACTGGGCATCAAATATGTTCCTCTCACACTCAGTCCCCTAGTAATGGCTGTCTTTCTGCTATTGTCTTTCAGTTCAGAACATTCATGAGGACATCAGTGGGCAATAATCAAGTGCCCTGTGTGAGCCAGCCCATCAGGGACTGATGCTCTCATACTTCTTCAGATCATGCAGCTTTTGTCTTGAGGAATGCGTAGCTATATTATTCAGTTTTTCCTGTTTCCGCAGTACTCAAACTGATCCCATCTGCATCCCACAGCCTCATGAACCAGGCTGTGATAGGTTCTTTAATTGCTTGTTTACAAGTCCTTCCCAATCCAAGCATAGTTTTTATGCTGGGTCATGATTAAGAGCCCCCACCTGCATGTTGAATCGTGGATCGTGCCTTCCTTTGAATTAAAGGTCGGGCATGAGGGTGTCTTTTGCCATCTTTACTTTGGTCTCTTCTTTCTTGCTATTCAACTCTTCCATGAGCTCCACATTTTCGGACCCCAGAAAGGGCTCTTTAGTATAGATCTTACATGTACTCTCTTGTCCTTGCATCCTGCTAAGAAACGGCAAGCCAACATTGCCATCTCCTCCCTTTTTTCCTTCTATGCTTGACAAATTAGAGGCTAATGTGGAGGCTACATGACATATCTTTTTCCCATTGCAATTCCTCCCTAACAATGGCAAGTTCTTTCTGGGAGGAAAACTCAGCCTTAGCTGCATGTCTTATCATGTACAATATAGGCCACACAACTGATACCACCAGCCTGCTTACAATCCTATCCCCTATGTGCTGCTTGTAGGGATTGCAATATGTTCTCTAGTTCATTAGAGGTTTGCGGAACATCCGAGTATTCACACAGTGGACTCTGTTCATTAAGGAGGCATGCCACTCTGTATCACATTGAAGATAGACACCTGAATATCCCCCAAATGACATTCTGTTCTCTGACCACTCAGCCATGCTTGCCGGTACTACCATGCTCAGCCTTGCAGCATGCAACCACCTCAAGGAGGCACATCATCCCATGCCACATGGGGAAAAAGCCACATAACGATTGTTCCCATAGGCATTCCACCCTCTCGTGGATCAGCCTCAGATGCGTGCATCGGCACCCACTGTAGGGACCATGCAACCACTCTTTCTCGACTCATTTTTGCTTCTGTCAGTCCCTGTTCAGGTGCCTTTTCCTGAGGATACACAATAAATATCTATTTACCCCAGATAGGGCACTGGTGACAGAACAAAGGCATGATGACACTCAAGTGTAGTTTGGTAAACCAATGCGTTTATTGGGGTGATTACAAAGGTATGGCTGAAGGGTTACTTATAGGAGCATGGGTGACAGAAAGATAGCTGCATCACCAGAAAGCCCGCCCCAGGAACATGGGTGACAGCTGGACCGGTCAGTGTCTCCTCAGCAGCTGGTTCCAGGTTATATAGTCTTGGGGAGGGGCCTTGTGAACCTTTTAAGTTCCAGCTTTCTGATATTTGTAAGTTTTGTTTGCTTCTTGAGTCTAATAAGCCTCCTCCTTCAAGGGGAATGTTTCAGTTTAGCGGAAACTGCTACACGGTAGCAGCTCCAGCATGAGGTGAAGGAGCTTCCTCAACTCACTGCAGCCTGGAAGCAGAGGGCCATATAGGAACAGGCCCCGACAAGACAAAACGTAGCCCCCAAGGATATCTCTTCCAACTTGGCCCCTCCTATCATTAGCCACCTTCCAGTAGTGCTATAATATTCTGCATCCGTCAGACCATAAATCCATTCATTAGGTCAGACTCCTCAGGATCTAACAATCTTTGGAAATACCCTCACAGACAACCCCAGAGATGTGCACCACTAATTCTTTAGGTGTTTTTTTTTTTTCATTTCATCAATTCGACAATCAAAATTCACCCATCTTTCACTTGCTCCCATGGCAGAAGCAAGAAGACAGCTCTCCCCAGCCTTTTACAAAGACACTGATTCCATTCAAGAGTCCCTTTTCATGATCACTCAAACTCCCACTTAATGTCACCTTGGAGACTAGAACAACTTTTCTTTCTTTTTCCCTTTGTGCTATATCTTGAACACAACACTTTCACATGCTAGACAAGTGGCCTACCACTGATCTACATCCTCATCCCTGGGGGTTAAGATTTTAGCACATGAATTTTAAGGAGACACAATCATTTACACAATAGCGTCTATTTAGGTAGCTATCCAGCTTTATAATAAGTCTTCTTCCCACATTGGATTTCCATTATTTCTTTATCACTGGGCTACCAGCTGCATTAGTGCTAGAGCATGGCCAACCCGTCCTGTTCTCTCCCCTCCTTGGCACAAATGCAAAAAGCGTGATCTTCCCACACTTTCTGAAGTAAAGTTTATTTGACATTGGAGGCTATGCCTTGATGATTCACTGCTCTTGAACTAATCCCAGATCTAAATAAATGGAAGAATTTATAAAATAAAGACCCATTTATGCATTCTAGAACTCACCCTTTCTCTGTTGCTTCTTGATCAATATATGCGATATTCTGATATTTGTACATTCATGAGTAGCATGCCATAACCCCCAGGGTCCAAGCACAACCATATCACAGACACACCTGGTACCCATTACCCCTGGTAGTCCTCCCATCACAGTCAGGGCCAGGAGATATGATAGCCTCGGCTCTGGTCTCGGCCCCTGTGAAGAAGCCACGGCACCTTGGTGGTTCATCTGTTCAGGCTGGGGGCTGTCTGGGAGGCAGGGCTGCTACAGACTGCACATCTGCCTCACACTTTTCTTGTCTTGCTTGAAGCTTCTAGTTCCTCTTTCCTCAGCATTTTTGTCTCCACACTTCTTGGTGCCTTTAAGAATGGCCTTTTGTTCACTATCAAGAGGAATCTGCAGCCTCATCAGCTCTAACCCTGCCTCCCTCCACCGTCTGGGCAAAGCCTTACTCAGAAAAAAAAAAAAAAAAAAGCAGAAACAAAGGATGAGGGTGCTGGCAGGGGCACAGTACACAGAACCAAGGAAAGGATCCCCGGCCTGTATTGCCACCTGCTAGTACAACCTTGCCAGACTAGAGGATTCTGGGTCTATTCCAGCTCAACACGTCAGACCCTAATTATGACCTGAAACATGTATATATTCAACAAAATTGTACTGATGCTTGTCTCTGGATAGTAAAATGTTAGAAATGTTTTTTTCTTCTCTTCATTTTGCAAATAATGCATACAAGTGGCGTTGTGTTGTGTGTGTCCGTGAGCACAGAAAGAGCACTAAGCAGACGCAAACATCCTTTTATGATGAGAAAATGAAACCATTTTTAAAGTAAACGCAGAGGAAACAGAAAGGCCCAGCTAGAGGTCCCCAGACCAACAGAGTGCTGCTGGGGCAACCTGGTTCACCCAAAGGCTAAGTCTTTGTAAGCGCCTCTGGCGCCATCTGCTGATCATCCCCCCCCCAGAACTCACTTTTGTTTTGTTTTCCAGTAGCGATCATAACGGAGCACCTCAAGAAGTCCCTGTGTTAGGAGGGGTAGTTCTAGCTCTCCTCCCCACTGAATCTGAGCATTCTGCAGTAGGGAAACCCCTCAGGAACATTCAGCCCCTTTGCGCCAGGTTGGTTTCAGCTCCATCTGGTTCTACTCCTGGGCTCCCATAGGTCTGTAACTTCTTGACCCTAGGGCCAACTTTGAGCTTCAAGCATCCTAAGGGATCCTAAACAGCCCAAAGTCCTGGGAAGTCCTCACATGTGTCCCTCCACTCACACATTAGTCCTGTTTTCCCCACTACCCAAGAGAAACCCTTGTGGGCCCCAGCTACAGGGCATGGGGGTCCAGGCAAATGCTTGCCCTTCTGAGTTGACCCTTCCCATACAGGCCGCCGGGAAGGGGCCCCTTTGCCGTCAGAGGCTGCTCTATGGAGCAGGATGGCAGATGTATCCCCCAGGTTTCTTTATGCCCTCTGCTGCTGACACTGAAAGCATTCTCTAGTTGCAATTCTAAAAGTAGTTCTCAGACCTTTCTGAACTTCAAATTTTTCACGTGGTTTTTATCAGTGAAAAGGAATGAGAATTTCCAACCTCCAAGATGGAGGAGTGGCCAGGGAACTCTGATTGGTCCTGTCAGGGAGGGAAGACCTGCCCTGTTTGGAGGGTGACAGGGAGGCCCCTTCCCCCAGCAGCTCCTATATAGCTGGATGGTGGCCTGGGGAGAGTGTTCTGGGGAAGTTCCCGGCTCCAGGCTCCAGAGACTCACTGTAGCAGACAGCCAAAGTAAGTGGCGGGCTTCCTGACCAAACTCCTGCAGTGACCTCTCTGCTCCCCTTCCAGGAGGGGTCCCAAGCAGGGAAGCTCATAGCTTCGGGTAGGCATTCCTGGGCTCTGATGCTCCAGGGTAATGTTACTTCAGAGTTGGCCCGTTTGGGGAGGGGGGGTTGTTCTGCTTTTAAGCCCTTGCCTATAAAAACTAAGTCCTTTCTCAAGAAATCTGTGCCTCCATTTAATATATATAATATATTGTATATATATTTGACTCATTCTTAAAGATCTACATTATTACTCTTATTTAAGCTTTCTCTTGCCAAGAGGGATGGGCTGATGACATGAGGTGTGGTCCCTGTTTGGGAAACTAATGATCATTTGCTCTATGCTTAGAACTCTTTGGAAATAGCTGGTTTGAATTCACTGTAATTGGAGATAGAGGGGTTAGAGGCTAGATGCTTCACCTACCTGAAGGCTAAGACAGGCAATGCCCACAAGTAGGGGTAGGATAATGAGACCCCCTTGAGCCCTCCAGGGGTGACAGGGGCTGTTCTTAGGCTGGAGTTGGCTTGTTTTTTTGTTTGTTTTGCTTTTAAAATAAGCACTGGTGTCACACCAGAGGAACATCAAGCATCAAGGGATGCTATAGCAGGTACTGGAGATGTGCCAGGGCTAAGCATACTGCTTCAGCCTCCCCCAGCTCTGTCACTCCACAGGATCCAGAGTAAATCATGTAGGTGACAGCCTTGGCCCATTGTGCTGTAGGAGCCCTTTCTGTGTCCCTGATCCATACAGACAAAGGCCCTTATGTTGGCCTTCGAAGTGGATTTCCACAATGGCCACTGTAGTTTAGGAATCAGATGTCATGGGTTACTAGAATTGGCATGGATTGGGAGGAGGGTGGAGTCCCTGACAGCAGCAGCTGTTTGGATACTCTGGGGCTACCTTGGCAGCCCCCCAAGCCCTGCTAACCTCCCCTCTTCTCATTTCCCTTGCAATCCCTCCAGTTCCTGGTTTTTTATTGACTTGGGGGTCTTCATGCACCGGCAGTGCAAACCATGAGCAGCGTCTGTACAGAAGTCATTGTGAGGGGTAGGGTACAGGTAATGATGCATGGTGTCAGTGTTAGACAAAGCCAGATTCAAGTCGGCCACCTACTACTGTGCAGATTTAGGCAAATTACTTGGTATCTCTAAATCCCAGAACAACTTTGTATAAAACAGGATAATAATGCTCCTACTCCATGTAAAAATTAAGTTAGACCGTGTTGCAGAAGGGCTTGACACAGTAGCTGACATTTAATAAGTGTGCAGTAAAAAGGATGAACAGGGCCACATCGTCTCCTGGGGGTGAAACTGGAAAACATGCCTACACCAAGTTTCGGTAATGGTGACTGGGGTCCAGGACTGTGTCTATCCTTCTTCCTCCTACCTTTCCCTCCTGGCTATCACCCCTTTAGGCTCTCCAGCCAGCCACTGGCTCCACCACCAGTTTGTTAGGGTAAACAACAGAATGTGTCTGAAACTGTGCCAGCTTCGGGCAATAGAAAATAAGAAAGGAAGACTATGATCAGAGGTGACAGAGGCATTTGATTCCAGCTCTTAATCTCCCAGGGACCCTTGACTTGAAAAGACTCAGAAGAACCAAAGATCCGCCTTCCACTGCGCACATTTTCCCATGCATAATCAAAGGCTTTCTACCTGCAGGTTGCAGCTTCTTAACTGTCTGTCCCCAAACAGTGAAGATCAGGTTAAGGGGAGTCATTCCTGGCAAAAGCAAAGAAACCTGGTCGTGTTTAGTTAACCCTGGGCAAGGGGAGCCTGGGATCCCATTATGTTCTGCTGTCCGTGGGAGGGGCAGGAGGCCCGTGTGGGTAGGGAGGCTGACAGTCCAGTCTTTCTCTTGCAGAGTCTCACACCATGAAGAACCGTCCCGGCGCATGGGGGCTGGCCATCCTCTGCGTGCTGCTCGCCAGCCACCTCTCCACAGTCAAGGCGAGAGGCATCAAGCACAGGTTCAAGTGGGGCCGGAAGCCCCAGACCAGCGGCGACAGCCAGATCACCGAAGCGCGCATGACTGAGCACCGACCCGGAACTTTCATTAAGCAAGGCCGAAAGCTGGACATCGACTTCGGAGCGGAAGGTAACAAGTACTATGAGGCCAACTACTGGCAGTTCCCAGATGGGATCTACTACAACGGCTGCTCTGAAGTCAACGTGACCAAGGAGATGCTGGTGGCCAGCTGCATCAACGCCACGCAGGCGGCCAACCAGGCGGAGTTCGCGCGGGAGAAGCAGGACAGCAAGCTGCACCAGCGCGTGCTGTGGCGGCTGATCAAAGAGCTCTGCTCTGTCAAGCGCTGCGATTTCTGGTCTGAAAGGGGAGCCGGATTTCCGGTCACTGTGGACCAGTCGGTGATGGTCTGCTTGCTGGGTTTCATTTGGTTCATCATCAAATAAAATGGCAATGAGGCTGGTAGCCACCAAGGTGAGCCTGTGTGCAGAGGTGGAGAAAGGTACCCCAGTTCTTACCACCGACCTCCAACCCCCAAGCATCATGAACGTGCCAAAGGGGAGTGACTCATTGGCACTCCAAAGGTCCCTCCCCAGTACTCCCAGTGTGTTTGTATTTGACAGTGTTCCAGTAACCCCCAGGCTGCACCCCTGTGAGATCTGGCCTATTGCTTCCTCATTCTCAACTCCCAGCAGTGTCTGGCTGCTACCCTGGGCAATAATGAAGGAACACGGGAATTTCCTGCACACTCCACCGGATTTCCCAAATTAGAGGTAGATGAAGAAACTGAGGCTCAGAGTGGGGAAGTAGCTCGCCAGTATGTGGCTAGAAAGGGGCAGCCCCGGGATTCCATGTAGTCTGTCTCCCCTCAGGTTTTCTGTTGTGTGCATCCCAAGCTGCCTCGTGGTCACTTTACCACTCATAAGCCCAAGTGCCCCTGTGTGTGGAGTGAAATGTGGAAGTCTGCATTCTGAGCAATAACTGCATGCTGAAGCCTTCCAGTGAATCTAAAATATAGCAAAGAAGCTAAACTAAAGTAGAAACAAAGCTAGACAAAAGCTCTAGACAAATTGCCACTCAATTCCCAAAGACCAGCTTCCTAGAGGAATCAAGATTTTTTTTTTTTTTTTTTTTCAAAAGAAGGTTTTGGTGTTTGCCATTCTTCACCCAGCAATGGTCTGTGGAGTTAAGAAAAAGACTGTAAATTCCACTTTTGTGTCTTTGTCTGTTGTTTTTTTTCAAATGTGATCTTGCTGTGTAACCTAGATTGGCCTTCAACTTCTGATCCTCTGGCCTCGGCCTCCTGAGTGCTGGGATTATGTAGGCATGCCACCAAGTTCTGCTGCGTGTTTACTTCTGATGCTCCCCTGGCCTTCTGTATGCATTTTTAGGAACCCCATGAGCATCTTTAAATATGTTCCCTTTCTACCAAGCTCCCCACAATCTCTATCAGCCCCTTTAACACCACTTTGGCTTAGCACTGCAAAAATATGATCAGTGGCCAAAACAGCTAAAGAAAAATGACATATTTAGAGCCACCCAATAAATAATTTTTGTCTGCCATAACAAGAATTGATATACCACTTTATGAATTTAAAATATGAGCATTATTTAAGTAAAAGATAATCTAATATTCTAAGACGCTCCCACGGGCCCTTGGGCCCTCCCAGAGTCCTGTGACTGTAGATAACCACTTCTGAGTGTGTTCTCTTTAAAGAACATCTATAATGGGCATGTGTATTGTCAGATAATTTATCTGCAACATTTCAGAGCATAGATGCTGATAACAGAACCTCCTGTGTGAGTTCCCATGGCTATCAGTTCTTCTCAAGGATACCTCTGGAAGGTTTCAACATGGAAAGCAAGTGAATGGCATAAGGGGACGGCAAGGGGGGAGGGGGCAGGAACACAGCCTTCCACGGGAGCCTTCTTCTACAGTCCGCTGCTGCAGGCAGATGCTCTCCCTCTACTCCCACTATATACTAATCCTAACTCAGAGAGTGGAGAGAAGCCCAGAACATACAGATTATTCCTTGCATACCGTTTAAAAACTATCACTGGGAATAAAGAAAGAAACTTCTTAGAGGATGATGTTGATGATTCAATTCCTGTCTCAAGGCTTAATTACCAAGGCACACAGAGCCATCAGTAATACAGCTTCATTTTTTATGTGAAAATGCTGGGGCTGGATGTAGTCCAGGCTCTAGAACTACTGTCTTTTCTCACGGCATTAAGTCTCATCTAGCAGACTTCAGAATGGTGAGAAATGAGTGAGGACATGATGATCCAAGTGCAAATTTTGCTTCTAAAGTTTTTAGCTGACACCTCATGCACCCGAACCTCCTTGCTCATGTTTATAAATCAGAAGTGGACATTTTGAATCTTGCTTTGACTTTGGCCAAATATGGTCAAAATTATTGGGTGCCTAATAAGTATAAGGCACTCGGGGGGTACTTCTAAGTCATTCTTTTTTTTTTTTTTTAAAATAAAAGGAAGAGTTAATTTGAGCTTATGGTTCCAAGGGAATTACAGTCCATCTTGGCAGGGAGGCATGGTGGCAGAGGTGGCTGGAGGAGGAGCAGAAGCTAAACTCTCAAATCTTCAAGTAGGCACAGGAAACAAGAGCAACTGGAGATCCAGCAAGGCTTAAGAACTCTCTAAGCCCACCCCCAGTGATGTGCTTCCTCCAGGATAGCCACACCTAAGACCTCCCAAAACAGCGCCACCATCTGGGACAAAATGTCCAAATACTTGGACACTGGGGACATTTTCATTCAAACTACCACATTCCACCCCCTGGCCCCCATAGGCTCATGACCATATAAAATGCAAAATGCATTTAGTCCAACTTTAAAAGTCCCCATAGTCATTATCAGTCTCAATACTACTCAACAGTCCACAGTCCAAAGTCTCTTCTGAGACTCAGAGAAATATCTTAAGTGTAAGCCCCTGTAAAATCAAAAGACAAATTACATACTCCCAACATACAGTGGAACTGAATACACATTACCATTCCAAAAGGGAGGAACAGAAGCATAGTAAGGAAATACCGGGCCAAAACAAGACCGAAAACCAGCGGGACAAATACCAAATCCAGTAGTGCCACGTCCGACTTCTGGGACTTTACTAAATAAAGTAGCCACTTGCCATGATTTCGCCAGCCATACTTTTCTTGTCCCTTTCCTTGTTAAAATGTGTGTGTTGTGAAAGTGGGAGGAAAATGGCAACACAGATTTGAAGTGGACGTGAAAGTGGCTGTAATTTATTACATTTGTAATAATAATAATAATAATGCAGGTGATCCTTTTTGTTTGTTTTTTGCTTTTTGAGACAAGATCTCCCTGTAGCCCCAGCTGGCCTGGAACTTGTTATATAGACCAGGCTGGCCTCAATCTCACAGAGATTCACCTGCCTCTGCATCCCAAGTGCTGGGATTAAATGCATGCAACACCACACCCAGTTTGCAGATGAACTTTTTAAAAAATGTTTTATTTATTATTTTTATTTTATGTGTATGAATGTATTGCCTGTATGTGTGTGAGTGTACCCATGTCATGCAATGCTGTGGAGGTCAGAAGAGGGCTTCAGATTCCCCGGGAACTGGAGTTAAGGACGGTTTGTAGCTGCCATGTGGGTGCTGGGAATTGAAACTGTGTCCTCTGCAAGAGCAGTCAGTGCTCTTAACCACTGAGCCATCTTTCCAGCCCCTGCAGATGAACTTTTAATCCTAAATTTTTACTTAAGTTCATTCAATGCTTTTTGTTCATTTTTCTGACTTCTGTTTTCTTGTTTTCCCAGTCCACCCCTCCTATTACTGCACTCAAAATGTAAAGGCAAAGTTTTTGGTTTTGTTTCTGGGTTTTTTTGAGACATGCAGCACTAGCTAGCCTGGAACTCACTATGTAGACCAGGCTAGCCTTGATTTCACAGCGATTCACCTGCCTCTGTCTCCCAAGTGTTGGGATTAAAGGCATGCACCACCACACCCAGCAAAAGCATGGATTTTATTTTGCTTCATTACAACTTTTAAAATGCCTAGAATAGAATGCATAGAATATTTATTCCTCTGCAATTTGCCTTCTTATCATGAAAGGTTATGAATCAACATCTAACTGCTTAACCAGCATGCCCTTTGAGATGGCTGTGTGATATTACATAGCACAGTTGTATGGCTGACTTAGTCATTTCCTTGCTGGTAGACTTTTAGACTATTTTCATATTCTCACAAACAATTAACACCTTTCTACAGACAGCCAAGAACCTGGTGCTTTTATTTCTGAAGAATACTTTCAGCCTTGCAGAATTTCTGAAACACAGAGGGTATGTAGCTTAAACATACCCAGTCATGTGAGAGCATAGCTAGTGATTCCCATCTCCTGGCAGTGTGAGAATGACATGGGCTGGAGAGAGTCCCTGGATACTGAAGTGTGAGAAGTGCTGTTCCCATGACACTGTCTATGAATCTTCTTTCCTCGGCAGAGGGCACACAAAAGCTTCCTAAGGAAGTCTCACCTAAGGACCATCAGCAGTGCCCACTCCAAACCTGGTCCTTGACTCAAAACATCTGGAAGAGAAACATGGAAATCAGGCAGTGCACATGTGAGTCTCCTACTCAGAAGACAGTGTCTGGGCAACTCCATGTTCCCAGCATAAGTGGGGTGAGGTTTGGATCTGGCCTTTTGACAGACACAGTACAGTTGTCCCTGCCAGCCCTGCCAGCCCATGTGCTCCAGAGAGAAGACCTTCCAGATCACAAGGCTCAGAGGGAGAGGATGGAGGCCTGTTGCTGTAACCTCGCTCTCCTCTCAGTTTGAGCATCCAGCCATCAAACCTGTCCAGGCTCACCTGGCCTAGGAGGCACCTGTCAGCCTGGAAGAGCTCTACCTCTAGCCTTTTGAGGTATGCTTCCTACCTCAAGCTCTCTAATAGCCAGTGACTGGCTTGGGTGGCATCTCACTGAATCAGCAGCCCTGAGCCCTGCTTTACCCACAAGGTGGGTATATCCAGACCTCTACCCAGTACTTTATGCCTGTTACTGTGTACAGCTGGACAAGGGTGCCTAAGGTGCCCAGGTGTTCCTGCATAAAACATTCTGGAGTCTATCAGGATCTATACTGAAATACTGGCAGAAGGGCTCACCCCCAAAGGCAGGCAGCAGTGGCAAAACCTTCCAGGAGAGTGATCAAGAAGACCTCAACTGATGTGGCATTGGGACCAAGTCCAGTGTCCTCCCCACTGGGAGCTTAGACACAGCTTTGCTGAAGGGAACACCTCTTGACAAGCCTGGCCAGGCCAATAGCCTCATACTTGCCCTTCCCACCCCAAGGCATGAGTCCAAAAGTGCAGTGTTCTCCTCTGATCCTCTCTGCTGGCAGATCCGTTTCAAACTGGGCACTTAGCTATCTTGGTGGAAGGCAAGGAACCAAACCAGTCTCTGCTGGAAATTCAGGACCTTGTCAATAGGAGTAAGTCAAGCCTTCCCAGCTGGTAGGAACAAGCCACCATGCTTTGAGATAGCTTTATGCCCATTCTAGACCATTCAAAGCCAGCCCCAGGAAAACACATTCAGCTGCTTCCTTGGCAAATGGGAACTGTCACTTGGGCTTGAGGGTCTCAGGGGGGAACCTTCTGGACCCCAAACCCAGAGGTCATGGAAGAATCTATTTCTCTAGTGCTGTGTTCAAGTCCTCAGACTGGTATAAGCCTCATGAGATGACCATATTTCATCTATAAAGACCTTCCTGGTTGGCACAAATTTGATCCCCCAAATTGTTCCTCTTCCAGTACTAAATTGTCAGCACTTCCCTCAGGAGTCCTTCCTTGTGCCCTGGCCTCCGTTGGCCCGCCTACCTGGGGATTCCCAATCCTATTTTAATGCTAACCCTTTTGTGGAAAAGTGTTGCCTTCTTAAACAATGTAGATTGTTTTAACTGCAGCAATCTTGACTATAAACTGTGAAAGGAAATTGGCAGGAGGCCAGAGAGGAACCGGAGGAAGCTGGGAAACAGACAGCTCAGGGCCAGAGGAACTAACTCAGTTGGCCTCCATCCCAGGATGGTGGAGATGGTAGGGTCGGGGGTGGTGAGAGCGGAGGAAAGCCCACTCAAGAATGTCCAGAAGAGAAGCACACGCTCAGCCTCATAGAAAGCAAAGTGAGGAGCACTCAGCAGAGGAGGGTGTTGTGCCCCCAAAGGAATCCATTCAGCACCAAGGAGAGGGTTTTCAAGGGCTAAGCAGAGAATAGGGTCCTGTAGGGTCTGACAGACAGTGTGTTATTCTAGAATTTCCAAGCCTATAATTAAGGTTTCTAAATTTTTTAGCTGAATTTTTTTAGCTCACTTTTTAAAATTTTTATTTTTTAGCTGACTTTTTTTACTCAGTGCTGCCTAGCACTTAAGAATAAAATAGGGGTTAGGGTGTAACTCAGTGGTAGAGTATTTACCCAACATCCATGAGATCCGGTATTCAACCTGTAGCATGAGAGAGAGAAAGAGAGACAGAGCGACAGAGAAAGACAGGGAGACAGACAGAGACTGTAAAAGAATGAAAGTGTTCAGAAGCCAAAATACATCCCTTCCTTCTGCTCTCCTGGAGGAGGCCAAAGGTTGGTGGCTTCTCCTTAGCCTTTGGTCCTCTTGGAATGCTCAAAGCATGAAGGTCTCATCCACCCTGACCTCCAACATTAGCACATTTTTCTGGGCTCATTGGAAGAAGACAAGAATCAAAGGGTGGTCTCCCGGCTGAACTTGGTGCTGTCTGCAGTTTAGGGAATTGAACTAAAGGCCTTATGAGGGATAGGCAAATCTTCTGCCACTGAACTGTACAGACAGGTGTCCCCAGAACAGGCCCTGGCTTCCGTCATTCATCTGTGGGGCCCTTATATCCTCAGTTCAAGTCCATTCACCCTCTGGAGTCAATATTCCTGACTTAGGTTTCAGCTGACATCCACTTTTACCTCACCTGAGGCATTCCATGGGTTCACCTTCATTGCATTTGTATATCCATAAATGCTGCCCACGTATAAAACTTCTAGTCTGTGCTAGAGCACAATAGTAGGCGACAGAAACACCATCCCAGCCATCTAAATGTGTCTGTTGTGGTGCATGCGTGTGCCTGTGCTGGTGTACATGTGTGCTAGTACGGAGGTGGGCTGTCACGCCAGTTTTATCCAGAGGAGAGTTTGTACCATTTGCCACTTTCTGTGGTATAAATGGTGACCTAGTCAATTTCAAGTTACCAACATAACATTGCCAAATGTGAAGTTGGAAAAGATGTGTACAATGGTCTCTCAAGAGCTGGTCTGACCAGCTCCAACACAACTTTCAATTTAAGTATTTATTTTGTAATTTTATACATATTGGTTCAATTTTATACAATTTTTAGTCCTCCAGGTCAGAACTCACAATAGCTCAGCTGGAGAGCTGCCAATGGGTGGGAGGCTGCCCCAGATGGATGGAAAGCTGAGCCAAGGAAAGATGGTGCATGGCAACTGCTAGAGTCAAGAAGCTAGCAGCAACCATTTATGTGCTTTCTGTTATGTACCTGATGGCCCACTGGACTCTTCAGACATTACAGTGAATGAGATCCAGTGCTCACAGCTTGATGCAGACATGCGGCATGGGAAAGCACTGGCTAAAGCTGGGTATCATCAGGAAAGGTTTCCAGCGTGTTCTAGTTTGCTTTCAATTGCTGTGACAAAACACTCTGACCAATACCAACTTGGGGAAGAAAGGGTTTATTTGGCTTACATCTCCCTGGTCACAGTTCATCACTGAGGGAACCCAAGGTAGGAACTCAGGGCAGGAACCTGGAGCTAGAGCTGAAGCACAGGCCATGGAGGAATGTTGCTTACTGACTTGCTTCTTGGCCCCTGCTCAGCCTGCTTTCTTATACAATACAAAAACAACCTGCCAGGGGTGGCACTGCCCAGATGGGCTGGACCCTCCCGCATCACTCAAAAATCAAGAAAATAGCCCACATATGTGACCACAGGGCAGTCCAATAGACAATTCCCCAGTTGAAGCTCCCTCAACCCAGGTATGTCAAGTTGATAGCTGAAGATATTCAGTACAATGACTACATAGTAAGTTTGAAGTCAGCCTGGGATATATAAGACCCTGTCTCATAAAAGAAAATAACGAGGTGGGTGTGGTGGCACACCCCTTTAATCCCAGCACTCAGGAGGCAGAGACAGGAGGATCTCTGTGAGTTCGAGGCCAGCTTAGTCTGCATAGTGAGTTCCAGGCCAGTTGGGGCTACAGGGAGACCCCATCTCAAAAAAGACCAAAAAAAAAAAATGAAGAAGAAAAAAGAAATAAAATAAAATAAATGATGGTGGGGGGAGCTCAGCTTTTTGTTTCTATGCCACCTAGTAGGGTACATTGATCTTGTGGTCCTATGAGAAAAAGATGCCGAGCACTGGAACTGACAAGCAGATGACGCTTGTGAGAATTAGACCATACCAGGGCCGGCGTGGTGGCCCACACTTTTCATCTCAACACACAGGAGGCAGAGGCAGGCGAATCTGTGAGATCAAGGCCAGTCTGGTCTATATAGTGAGTTCCAAGCCAGCTGGGGCTACAGGGAGAACCCGTCTCAAAAAAAAACCAAAAAGCACCTGACGTTGCAAGCCTGACAATCTGAGTTCAATCCCCAGAACCCATAGTAGAAGGAGAGAACCAACTCCTGAAAGTTGTCCTCTGACCTCCACAATTGCACCATGCTGCTCGTGCACCCACACTACACACACACACACACACACACACACACACACACACACACCTCAATTTGGGGGGTTCTAACTGTCCCTTCACTTCTTTCTTTATTGGCTACAAAGTATTCTTGTCCTTGACCTCACCCGATCAGCAGTTGGGCCCAGAGGGAGGGATTCCGATATGTACAGCAGACCTGCACACAGAGGAAAACACTGTTTTTGCTTACTTTCCTTCCCTCTTTCTTCCTCCTTCTTTCTCTTAGCTTCATGTTGAGAACTGAACCCAGGGCCTACATCACCCTAAGCACCTGCTCCACCACTAGGCTATACCCAAGCCCTGTATATACTTTTTTTTAAAAGACACCTTCATGGCCTGGAGAGATGACTCAGTAGATTAAGAACACTGGTTGCTCTTCCTGAGGACCCCAGTTCAGTTTCCAGCACCCACACGGGTGAAGTCTGTGACTTCAGTTCCAGGGGATCCTACGCCTTCTTCTGGCCTCTACAGGTATTACATGCACATGGTACACTTACATCCAGGCCAAACACTCACATACATAAAACATTATATGTTAGAATGTTTATAAATAATTTTAAGACCACATTCATGCAGAGCCTGGTGTGGTGACTCACATCTGTAACCCCAGCAGGCAGATACCCAATGAACAGGAGTCCATGACCAGTACTGGCTACATAGTGAGTTTCAGGCCAGCCTTGGCTACTTGAGACTCTGCCTCAAAAAACAACAATAACACCACCAATAAAAGCAGTGAAACCCTTTCAGATTGCTCGTTTCCTACCTTTTCACAGGGGTGATCCCTATTCGTTACTCAGAAAGTCTTCCTCCTTCCTTTTCTTCCTCCTCCTCTTCTTTTTTTCCTCTTCATTACCTCACTTCCCTTTTGGTGGTACTAGGGTTTGAACCCGGGCCCTTGCACATGTTAGGCAAGCACTCTACTGCTGAGTTACATCAGTAGCCCTTTATTTTAAAAAATTTTTAGACAGTCTTGTTAATGATGGCTGAGCTAGAACTCACTATGTAACCCAGATACATGGTTAAGGTTACCTCAGTGGCACAGCATTTGCCTAACATACAAGGCTCTGAGTTCAATCCCAAGAAGGAGAGAGAGAGAGAGAAAGAGAGAGAGAGAGAGAGAGAGAGAGAGAGAGAGAGAGAGAATGTGTTGGGTGAGTGGGTGAGTTGGGAACATAGCTCAGTACCTGCATAACATGCATGAGGTTTAATCTCCAGTACTAAGAAAAGAAGGAAGAGAGGGAGGGGAGGAAAGAGGGCTACAGTGAGGTTAGAGGAAAGGAGGAAGAGGTTCCAAGACTCTGCGTTTGTAGGAGCTGCAGTAGCTGCTCTGTGGACGCCTTGCTCGGCAAAGATGTGGTGAGGGGAGAGCATGGAAGGCCACTCAGAAGGTAGAGGTCATGACCAGGCCTGTTTTCCTAAAAGATAACTCCGGGTGTTGTGGATATGGGCTGCAGGGACACTGCAGAGATGAGGTGGTTTGAGCCTGAATATGCTCCGTTTGATGTGCCCCACTGCTCCTGTCCAGCTCCCTTGTCTTCACCACTGGCTTCACCGACTTCTAAGGGAAATGCTGCAGCCCCGGGTCCCTCCCACTCCAGTCTCCTCCTTGGCACACCAGTCAGGCAGCTTCACTTGGCTTTTCATGCTCATTGTCCCAGGGTCACAGCACAGGAGTCATTCATTATCTCAGCAGTTTTGTGATGCCTGTCCCAGGAGTGTCTATTCAAGACCTAGGGTGCCTGGAGAGATGGTTCCGTGGTTAAGAGCACTGGATGCTCTTACAGTGGACTCCAGTTCCAGGACAATCCAATGCCCTCCTCTAACCTCTGCAGGCATTGCATGACACAGGCGCACTTACATATATACAGGCAATATAGTCATACACATAAAATAATAATAAATGAAATATTTTTTAAAGTTGTTTTAAAAAGACCTAACAAGGATGGTTTGTTTTCTAATTGAACTTTACTAAAGGGAGGGGTGCTACAAAAATCTTAGGGTGCACAGCTGTGGTACGTCCATGGTCCACAGTGACAGGAAGATAGCAAAGATTTAAAGAGTCTGACTATGGAGCTCAGGATGGGGGTACTTAGCTGGTCCTGGAGTCATTAAAGACAAGACTTAGGCACAGTCCAGTAAAAAGTAAAAGAACAGGATAGTAATGACAGGTCCTCCTACAAAAGAGACAACATTTCTAGGGACTTAAAGGGTCAGAAAGGAGCTACAAGTTCTGTACATCCTGCACAACTGATCCAGCATAGAAATGAAGCAGCAAGTAGAGAGCAGGGCATAGTAAACCTTGTATACAGACCAAAACTAGCACAGCCCAGCTGACCGGCTGCTGTCCAAACCCCACTCCCAGGAACAGGGGTGAGTGGACTGCTCCTATGAGCTGGCACCCACCAGGCCTGGGGCATAGAGTGAGGGAGGGCCGCAGCATGCAGCCTTTGCTGAGCAGTCTGAAACAATGAATTGGAGTCTTGAATTCCAGGTGTAAAGGGCCATTAACAATACAGGGAAACTGGGCATTAAATTAGAGGGTTACAAAGTCTGGAGGTAAAGGAAAGATCTTCCTACAGCACAATGTTTGGGTTGAGACCTGAAGATTAGTTGTGAATGAAGCGCATTAAAAGCTCCTTCCTTGCTCTCCTACCTGTGTGGAGGGTGATTCAACTACCCTAAAACCTATTTGGCAATTCCTACTAGTTATACATGTGGCCTAAGCAATCCCACTTCTATGCATGTGCCCAAGAGACATGAAACACCCAAATGTCCGTAGCAGCACTCTGCAACAACAGCCTAAACCTGAAGAAAACACAGTGTCCAACGGCAAATGGGTGGATTATCACATGAGGCAAATTCACACAATGGAACATGACCTATCAATTAAAGAAAAGAGTGGACCCATTGTAACTAATGAAACGTAGCAACATGCATGATCTCTCAGACATTACATCATTAAGCAAAGAGCCAGACCTACAGGAAGTATGTACTGCGTGATTCCATTTAAAAGAAGTTCAAGGACAGACAAAATGATACGTATGCTACATATGATGCATAATGATACAAGACAGAATGGGGTAGGAGGGCTAGCAGCTGAAAAGAAGGTGACGGAATGGAAGCTCCTGTGTTTTACTCTGCATAGTGGTTATGAGAGGCACACAAACAGCTGAAATTGTTACATTGTATTGCCCCTTGTCTGAGGAAATTACTTAACCTCTTTGTTTTGTGGTGCTGGGGAGGAATCTAGGGCCTTGCAGCAGTCTACCACTGAGCTCCATGCATAGCCTACCTCTCTTGAACTCTAGTTTCCCCATCTATAGAGTGAATGTGTTACCATCTACCTCTGGAAGCCCTTGTGAAAATCAAACAAGAGGTGGCATTTGGAAACACCTGAAACAAAGTCAGCGTTGGTGCATCGGAACTAACCGATCTGTCACTGTGTCGAAATAAAAAAGTAGGATTTGAAGTCAAGGTGGTAAACAAGCTTAATCAGGCCCAAAGAGGGTAGTGTTCCTTCATCTTCCCTCCCCCTCCCCCGTAGGTAGCAGGTACCTGCTGCTCAGGCGGGATTCCCCTGCAGTGGATTCCCAGCAATGTGATTCCTGGAGGAAATATTAAGTGGAGCAATACAAACGGGAAGGGCAGGCAGGGCATTCAGTGCGGGAAGCGCTGGCAAGTTCACAGTGTGGGCAGCTGGGCCCACCGGGAGGGGTGCAGGATATACGTCCAGAGTCATCTGTTCCCTGTGGCCCAGGAGCTGAGGACTGTATATACCAGTATCTCTCAGACACTGATTAAGGACTGCTCCCAAGAGCTGCAGCCTGCTACGTGCCTGGACCACACAGGTCCCATCTCTTAATGAAGAGAGATTGGACTCACAAGAAGAAATAAACAAATGACAAAGACTTTAATCTGTGAGAAATGAGCAGTCAGATCCCTGACCTTTCTGGCAACACCACTGGTCCACATCATGTTTCTATTTCAGCTGCTTTTGCAAAGGATAGGTAAGTCTGGCCTGTAGGTTAACCAGCCTGGGACACCAGGGTCCTTTCCACCTCCAGGTGACACCAGCTGTATCAGTTACTCTTCTTGTTGCTGCAACAAAATGCCTGACAAACATGGCTTAAGGAAGGAAGGGCTGGTTTTGGCTCACAGTTCAAAGGTACAGTCCATGTGGCGGGAACAGCCTGGTACCAAGAACCTTAGGCAGCTGGTCACATTGGATTTGTAGTCGGGAATCAGAGATGAATGCTGGTGCTTGGCTCACTTTCTCCTTGCCTTCATTCCAAGATCTTCCACACTGAATGGTACTGCCCACAGTGAAGGTGGATCTCCCCAGCTCAATTAACCTCACCTAGATAATTCCTCACACACATACCCAGAGGCTTATCTTCTAGGTGGTTCTAGATCCCATCAAGTTGACAGTCAGTGTTAATAATCATACCAGGAAGTATAGAACTACCTTTAAACATACTTTAGGCATTCATTTTTCTAACTGCAAATATGTACCATAACTTAGCCTGAAGGCCTCATAAAAATGTGCTGAAATGATACAATATTCAACTTGAAAACTAGGGCAATGACTTTGAAAATATGTTATTTTAACAGAAGAGTACATGCATATGCATCACAAATGTGATGAGAGTAGTTTCAACTTCTAATTATAGAGACGGCTCATCAAAGATCTGCTTCTCAGCTCACACTGAGAGAACGTGCACAAGGAGGGAGACACAGATGCACCCCACATGCCACCCCTAAACCACAGCTCAGGCCTGTAAAATGCTCTTGGAGGTGAGAAAGCTTCACAGGCCTATTGGGGAGCAAGGGTCTGCTGGGGTGCACAGGCTTGTCAGAGAGTACAGGCCTGCTGGGGAGCACAGGCTTGTCACAGAGTGCAGGCCTGCTGGGGAGCACAGGCTTGTCACAGAGTGCAGGCCTGCTGGGGAGCACAGGCTTGCTGAGCAATTCTTGCATCTGCAAAGGTCCTCTGCCCATCCTACTGGCTTCTGGCACAAGACCATCCATCTGCACTGGCCATACCGAGTGTTTGGAACTCTCCCCAACAGCTCCCCTCCCGCAGAAACAGAAAATCTCATCTCTAAACTCACAGTGTCCTCCCTTCTATCAATAGGCTATGCAGAATCATCTTAGCTTGCAGACCTCTTTCCCTCTCCCAAGCTCAGTATTGGATCCTTGGACCCAAAGATCAGAATTGTGGCTTCTTTCATACTGCACAGTGCCTGACACAGAGTTGAGTGCACCAGGCCAGTGAAGGAATGAATGAATTGGCAGTGACTGTGCCTGTGGAAGCTGCATCTCCTTCCTGCTACTCCCACACCCACTTCGGAGAGTCTAATGTGTCTTAAGAGAACTTACCTCTTACGTATCATTGCCATAGCAACATTTTGTAAGTAGCTCAAAGCCATCTGGCATGCATTTCTTTTTCTTCTTACACAAAAAGCCAATTACTCCAGAGTTTACCTTTACCCTGGAAAGGTAAAGTACACAACTGTTGAAAAGAGATGGGGTAGATTTATGAAAACATCCTTTTGCCGGGCATGGTGGCGCAGGCCTTTAATTCCAGCACTTGGCAGGCGGATCTCTGAGTTCGAGGCCAGCCTGATCCACATAGTGAGTTCCAAGCTAGCTGGGGTTACAGGGAGACTTGTAAAAAAGACTCAAAAAGACAAAAAATAAAATAAAATAAAAAATACAGAA
Source organism: Nannospalax galili (assembly GCF_000622305.1). Classification (NCBI taxonomy): domain Eukaryota; kingdom Metazoa; phylum Chordata; class Mammalia; order Rodentia; family Spalacidae; genus Nannospalax; species Nannospalax galili. The sequence goes on from NW_008340856.1 coordinate 1,013,930, forward strand.
AAATGAAAACATTCTTTATGTAAAGGTATATCAGAAACAATTCAAGTTGTAAATATGTAAGCATTTCCAAGGAAAACAGAACAAGTTCATCTCAACAGCTTATTTGGACTTATTATTAGTTTCTAGAGGTCTTTCAAATCTATTCAGATCCCTTAAATGGATTCCACCATGCACAGGGCATGGCTGCTCCAGCAAGTACAGGCCATAACTTGGAGTGGGTGTGGCTCTGAGGCTCAGAACCAAACGTGTTTTACAGTTCTACCACACCACCAAGCTCTTTCAAGCTCTTCCCCACTCCGTACTTTACTGCAGTATCAATATCACAACAAACTATTTCTATCTCAGCCTCCATTTCAGGAATGTGTATGAGCATTTCTTCTTCTTCTTTGTGTGTGTGTGTGTGTGTGTGTGTGTGTGTGTGTGTGTGTGTTGTTTTGTTTTTGGTGTGGGGAGTAAGAAATGGGATTGAGACAGAATCTCACTGCATAGCCCAGGCTGACCTCAAAGTTTTGGCAATCCTCCTGCCTCAAGCTCACAAGTGCTGATATTACAGGTATGTGCCACCATGCCATGCCTGCATGAACACTTTCTTCTTGGAACATATGGACATTGTTAGTCTTGAGGAACACAAGTTTACCAAGGGTCTTTTATACCCACTGGTTACATAGCTAAAAATCAGGACTCATAAAATACGGAAAGCAAAGTGCAAAATATCAACCCATATGTTTTTAAGAAAGGATGTATTTATGCTTGGTACCAGATGCTTCCCAGAGAGCTTTGGTCTCTAAGCAGCTCTTTGTAATTCTGGCCATGGGTTTTTACCAGACTTCCCAGCACACCTGGAGTTAAACTCAGACCATCCACAGACCAGCTGCCAGTTAGCCCCATCCTTGCTCAGCTACTAAGACCTCCATCTAACACATTTTGCACTGTAGCTGATAACCTTGTTTCCTTTGAAGGTTTAATATAACAATCTGGCACACACATAATGGAACTGTATAATTAATTATATGGATAGGAGGAGTCAGTTTTCTCAGTGTTGTAGTGGGAATTTACAGACAAGCAAGAGGAAGAGGCTCAGATGATTCATGCGGTAACTTAGCAATTCTGAAGACATCCATATTTACACATCTAGCCTAATATAGCTATAGGAGGTTACATATAGAAACAGTTGTTCACGTTTATACACACACCATTCATACACACACATATATTTCCTCACCTTGGCAATTGCAAATGCCTAAAAGAAACACCATCCCAGGAGCAACCAACACACCTGGCACCAAGATTTTGGTGTCTAATTCCAAGAATTCTTAGAGAAACGGCTGATTCTATGACAGGCAGACTATACAAGATGAGCCTGGAGCATCTTGTAGCGCCAGAAAATAAAGAAATGTTCACAAAGAAACAGAAACAAATTCATTGTTACAGCTTGGATCTTGAATGCCCCTAAAGCACCATGTTAAAGGCTGGTCCCAGACCACTGTACTATTGGGAAGTGTTGTAATCTTTAGGAGATGGTACTTAGTATAAAAGGAATTTAGGTCACTGGGAACACGGCCTTGAAGGAGACAATGGAATCCCAAACACACACTATTTTTCAGTCACCATGAGGTAAGGAACTTCTCTACCCCGTGTTCCTGCTATGATGTACTGCCTCACTACATGTCCAAGAGCAACAGGGTGATCTCCAAGGACTGTAAGACAAACTAAGTCTTTCTGTCTTATAAATTGATTATTTCAGGGTTTCAGTGTAAGATGTTGAGGGAGCCTGGAGCTCTCTGTATCATCTTCTCAGTTTTCCTGTAAATATAAAATGAAAACCACAGGCAACAGAAGATAAGAAAGTATTTGCAGAGCATAAGAGATGGCAGGTCACCAGAGAAGAGCATATGCAATAGGGTTGAGTGTAGGACACCATGGCAGGAGCGACGATGTAACACACTCATATAATGCTTCTTCAACTAAATATGAATCAACAAGGGTGAGATTTTAAGAAAATCAGAAAAAGCCAGTCTTTAATGCCAGCACTCAGGAAGAAGAGGCAGGTGGATCTCTGTGGGTTCAAGGCCAGCCTGGTCTACATAGTGAGTTCCAGGACAGCTGGGGCTACAGGGAGACCCTGCTTCAAAAAGACCAAAAGAAAAGAAAATTATTTTTTAAAAAACCCAGAAAGGTTCGCTTGGAAGCATGGAGGAAATGTTTCCTCTGTGTTGACCCTCCCTTTGTAGACTGGACACTGGTTCTGATCCATCTGCTGGGGTCTCCATGGCCTCCTTGATCACAAGAGGACAGGTGACTCGTATAATATTTGCTATAGTGTAAAGGAAAATGCAACTAAAAGGTGGTGGGAGGCTAAGTACAGACATGCACCTGCAGTCCTCTAGACTCAAGAGGCTGAGGCAGGAGGAGCCAGATGCCAGCCAGCTTGGGCAGTGTAGAGAAATCGCAGCTCAAAACAGTGAACTGGAGTGAGCAATGGCACAGTGGGTGAGTGCATACTGCTCTTGCACAGGACCTGAGCTTGGTTCCCAGACCCACATCAGCTCCAGGGGCGCCAGCACCCCCTTCTGCAGGCACTTGCACTCTGTGGACATACACATAATACATACATAGTTAAAAACAAGTAAATCAGGCCAGGCTTGGTGGTACACACCTTTAATCCCAACGAGGCAGATCCCTGTGAGATCAAGGCCAGCCTAGTCTACATAGTAAGTTCCAGGCCAGGTAGGGTTACAGGAAGACCTTGTCTCAAAAATTACCTTAATTAATTAATTAACTAATTAATTAATACATAAATCTTTTTTAATGAAGATCTTTAATCCAGCACTTGGGAGGCAGAGACAGCTTTATCTCCTTGAAATCAAGGCCACCCTGGTCTATATAATGAGTGCCAGGCCAGCTGGGGCTACAGGAAGACCCTGTCTAAAAAAAAAAAAAAAAAAAAAGTGAACAGCAACAAAAACAAAACAGTGATCGGTGGATGTCCAAGTGACTAATAAGACACAAAACTCAATTTCACTGAAATGCAAATTAAAACTACAGTGGGATGCTGCTACATATGACAATGCCTGACACCAATATTGATGAGGATGCAGGGCAGCTAGAATTCTTGTGCACAGAAGTGAGGACTTGTGGCTACAAAAGACAGATAAAATGCTCACAACTGCCTTATTTACAATACTACAAACTGAAGCAACCCAAAGACTCACGCATAAAGGAATTGCTATAACGATGGTCTAGCTGTACAATACAATACTATACAGCAACCAAAAACTGACTGCTGCTAGCAGTGCTACACCCAGAATGAATGAATCTCACAGACTTGTTGAGAAAAAAATGTATTAATAATATGAATATATTGATACAGTTCCATTTCTATGAAGCTCAAGGATGGGTACAACTTTTTCTTTTTTATGTGTATGAATGTATTGCCTACATGTATATAAGTGCACCTGTGACATGCAATGTCTGTGGAAGTCAGAAGAGGGTGTCAGAGTCCATGGGAACTGGAGTTAGGGACAGTCGTTAGCCATCATGTGTGTGCTGGGAACTAAACCTGGGTCCTCTGCAAGAGCAGTCAGTGTTCTTACCCACTAAGCCATCTCTCCAACCCCAACTTTTTCTTTTTTAAACACTTTTTCATTTTATGTGCATCTGTGTTGTGTAAAGCCAGCAGAGGCCAGAAGAGGGTGTCAGATTCCCTGGATCTAGAGTTATAGACAGTTGTTAGCCACCATGTGGGTGCTAGGAATTGAATCCAGGTCCTCTGTAAGAGCAGCCAGTGATATTAACCACTGAGCCATCTCTCCAGCCCCAAGTTTTTCTCTTTTTGAAACTGAATTTCTCCCATGTTGCCCATGCTGGTCTTGAGCTAGGAATTCTCCTGCCTCAGGCTCCCAAGTAGCTGAGATACTAGGTGTATAGCTCTGTGCCTGGCTAAGTATAGGCACACTGCTCTGAGATAATAGAAATAAGAATGGTGGTAAGCATGGCAGTCACACATGAAATCATAGCATTTGGGAGGCAGAGACAGATGGATCTCTGTGAATTCGAGACTAGCTTAGTCTACATAGTGAGTTCCATGCCAGCCTGTGCTATATATTGAGACCCTGTCTCAAAATAGAGACAGAAACAGAGAGAGACTGACCCTATCCCAAACAAGGTGAAAGGTAGGGACTGACAACCCAAGTTGTGCGTGTAGGAAACTGATTACACACATACACACACCATGACATGTGATCCGTACACACATACATACGCACACACGAAAGAGAGTGAAAAAGAGAGACTTTATTTTATAGAAAGTTTGACATGACAAATGAAGACAAGATGTTTAACAATGCAGATGTTGCTACTTTGAAACGCAAAGACAGTTGCTAGCATTTATTAAGCACCTGCGTATGTTTCAGGCCCTCTTCTAAGAGTCAAGAGAAAGCTTGCTCTGCCCCCATTGAACACTGACAAGATCATACATTTTACAGAAGGGGAACTGAGGCTTCATGATCTGGGAACCATTGGCAGACAATAAGGGCACAAGCTGTCAGCCTGGCTTCAAAAGTCATACTCACTGATTTTTCTTTTCATTCTCTTTTTAAATAATTTTTGTCACATTCTTCGCTAACATATTTTGTTTCCTCCCTTAAAAAATATTTTACATAGGATTGAAAAGAATATTCTAAGCAAACGGCACTAAGAAACAGTAGGGGTTGCAATTCTAGTATCTGACAAAGTAGATTTGAAAGTAAAACTAATCAGAAGAGATAAAGGAATGTCACTTCATTCTGATTAAAGGCAATTAATAAAGAAGACATTACAATCATGAACATATACACACCAAACTCTGGTGCACCCAAATTCATAAAAACAACACTATAGGACTTTAAGACACAGATTAACCCCAACTCAGCAATAGTATGTGACTTCAATACCCCACTGTCTCCATTAGACAGGCCAAGTGGACAAAGAATAAACAGAGAGATACCTGAATTAACAATACCACACATCAAATGGACCTAACAGACATCTTTCAAATATTCCATCCAAGCACCAAAGAATACACTTTCTGCTCAAAGACTACACTTTCTGCTCAGCACCCCATGGAACTTATTCAAAAACTGACCACATACTGGGGCACAAAACAAAACTCAGCAAATACAAAAAAAAACTGAAAAATTCCATGTATTCTATCAGAACGCAATGCAATAAAACTCAAAATCAACACTGGAAGAAGCCCTAGTCACTACATGAACTCATGGCAATTAACAGCATACTCCTAAACAATGAGTGGGTCAAAGGAGAAATTAAGAAAGAAATAAAAGAATTCCTGGAATTCAATGAAAAGGGCAATATAACACAACAAAACCTCTGGAATACTTTAAAAGCAGTCCTAAGAAGGAAGTTAATAGCTCTAAGTGCCTACATAAAAAATTAGAAAGAAGGGGCTGGAGAGATGGCTCAGCAATTAAGAACACTGGCTGTTCTTGGAGAGGACCTGAGCTCGAATCCCAGCACCCACATGGCAGCTAACAACTGTCCATAACTCCAGGTTGAAGGGATCTGACAGCCTCTCCTGTCCTCAGCAGGTATTGCATGACAGGGGTGCACTTACCTACATGCAAGTAATACATGCGTACACATAAAATTAAAATTAAAAAAAATTAGAAAGAGCCCAAATAAATGACCAAACACTGCAACTCAAGATGCTAGAAAGGCAATAAAAAATGAAACCCAAACCCAGCAGAAAAGAAGATATAACAAAAACCAAAGCAGAAATTAACAAAATAGAAACACAGAAAATAATACAAAGGATCTATGAATCTAAGAGCTGGTTCTTTGAAAAGCTAAATGAGATAGACAGACCCTTAACCCAGTTAACAAAAAGAAGGAAAGAGCAAATCCAAATCAACAAAATCATAGATGAAAAGGGGAAACATCACAACAGACACCCAAAAGATCCAGACCATTATAAGGGAATAATTTAAAAACCTATATGCTACTAAATCAGAAAGTCTTAAGAAATGGACGGATATCTAAAGGCATGGGAACCATCAAAACTAAACCAAGAAGAGATTAATAGCTTAAACAGACCCATATCACAAAAAGAAATTGAAACAGTAATACTTATTCAAAATGATAAAAACAGAGGGAGAACTCCCAAATTCTTTCTATGAAGCCAGCATCACTCTAATAGCCAAACTGGGTAAGGCCACAACCAAAAAAGAAAACTATAGACCCATATCCTTAATGAACATAAATACAAAAATTCTCAACAAGATACTTGCAAACTGCACACAGACACACATCAAAAAGATCATCCACCATGACCAAGTCAGCTTTATCTCAGAGATGCAGGGATGGTTCAATATAGGTAAGTCAAAAAATATCGTAAACCACATAAATGGGCTCAATGATAGACGCAGAGAAGGCCTTTGACAAAATTCAACATGCATTTATGTTCGAAGTCCTAGAGGTAACTTGACTGGAGGGAACATACCTCAAGAAAATTAAAGCCATATATAACAAACCCACAGCCAACATCATTCTAAATGGAGAAAAACTGGAAGCATTCCCACTGAAATCAGGAACCAGACAAGGCTATCCACTATCTCCACTTCTCTTTAACATAGTGCTTGAAACTCTTGCAAGAGCAATAAGACAAGAGCAGGAAATTAAAGGAGAAATAACTGGAAAAGAAGAGATCAAATTATCCCTTTTTGCAGATGATATGATATTATATCTAAGAAACACCAAAAATTCCACCAGAAAACTCCTAGAAATTATTAACAAGTTCAGTAAAGTGGCAGGTTACAAAATCAACCTACAAAAGCCTATAGCCTTCCTATATACCAATGACAAGCAATCAGAGAAAGAGCACATGGAAACACTCCCC
>NW_008340856.1:1022197-1024697 GCF_000622305.1 Nannospalax galili
CAAACAAATAAAAAAACACATATATTCTCCCTCATATGTGGATCCTAGCACCAAATCCTTTTAAGTGAGTATGTGTCCAAACATAACTACAGGAACCAGGATAATGGAAAGGAACCAGGGAGGTAAAGGAAAAGAAAGAACCTGAAAGAGAAGAACAATAGGAATCAGGCCTTAATACAGGAGATATGGATAAAATAGGGTTAGTTTAAGGGAGGGGGGAGGAAAGGGTATACAAGGAAACTAGGGGATAAAGGGAAAGAAGGAGCTCAAGAGAGGTAGGACCATAGGAGAAGGGTATTATTAAGGGAGAAAGGGGGGGTATGGGGCACTTTAAGTGGGAAAACTATGATGGAGGGGTGAGACAATGTGAGAGATAAACAATGACTAGGTAGTTTCGAAAACCAGAGAGAACCATATTAATCCTACAACCTACTGACAAATTATACATAGCAGATCAAGAAATATATGTCTAGGTAAGGTTTATCTGAGAACAATTGGTCTTTGCCCAAGATTTATCTACATGGCACACAGTAATTAAAAGTACCAGACTGGTGGAACTAACCTTCTTGAATGTTTAGCAGACATACTTTGAGGCCTATAATAATTTGGTCAGAGGGACATAAAGGACAGGTTTTGCTCCTTGCCTTCCTAGGTCGAATAAGTTCCAGAGGATTATGGAACATCTCTCAAAATGTCCTGTAACTGTGGTGAGTCACCTGTCTTCTTGAACAAGGAGGGTGTGGAGACCCCACCAGATGGACTTGAACCAGTGTCCAGTCTACAAAGAAGAGGGTCAACACAGAGGACTCATTTCCTCCATGCTTCCAAGAGAAGCCAGGCATGGTCGAGCAGGACCTTTGACTTATCTTCACATAGGTGGAAAGGAGCCAGGGGTTCCTCCCAAGCCCATGCAACCCCTGAGGTACAGATCCTCAAATGGCCTTAAGAGTAAAAGTAAATTGATTTATCTGAGCCAACTGTAGGGTCTTAAACGCCCAAAAGGAAGATATATCCAAAGATTGAAGTGATCAGTATAATTTTTATGAGTCCATATGTATAGCTAAAGGCTACATAACAAGAAACTATGCCAGACAGGTGATACCTTCCTTTGAGTTGTCAGCCAAGGTTGTACAAGAGACTCCCAGCAGAGAACTGGGAAAATGAACAGCAGACTCCAAACTTATCTAAAGGAAAACTGACAACTGATTGCTGTTAGATGAGGAATAGCTGATCTTCCTGAAACAAGGATTTCTAGATAGGCTGACTAGATTCAGCAGATGGACAAGCACTGGAGAATGGCTGGGGGTGTCGACAACACAGAGGACAGTAACAGGGACGACAGAGTATATGGGCTCCAGTGTATGGGATAGGGGAGGCTATGGGAGGGTGCCATTTGCAAAGTGGGTATATTGATGAATAAGATTGTGTGGGATGTTCTGTATGATATACACACAGAAAAATCAACAAATTTTTTAAAAAGACATATTTGAGGAGGAAGCATAAGAATTTACTTCTTGTTAAATAGTAAATAAACACTACCAGTGAAATCTACCTGTTGATTTTATAGCCACACTCAGGCACTAAGGATCCAAATGTGACCAACTGTGACTAGTAATCATCAGATACATAGAGATTAAAGACACATGTGTAAACATCTTAGTGTTAGTAGCATTAAAAATGTAGGAAACAGCATATTTTAAAATGAAATGGAGAGCTTCTTTAAAGGGTAAAAACTCATTAATTTTGTATCTTACAGAGTTTATACTGAGTTCAATATTGTATAACTGTATTAATTCAATGCAAGATAAAAAAATTTCTAAGGTCATGATTTAGTCACCTAGTTTAAGGAACAAAATATATATCTAGTCAAGGTTTATCTGAGAACGTTTGGTTTTTACCAAAGTTTTATCTACGTAGTACATGGTAATTAAAAATACCAGGCTGGTGGAACTAGATGTTTAACAGCCATACTTTGAGGCCTATACTAATCTGGTCAAAGGGACATAAAGGACAGCTTTTGCTCCTTGCCCTCCAAGGGCAACTAAGTTCCAAGAGACGATGGATCATCTTTCAAAATGTCCTGCAACTGTGGTGAGTCACCTGTCCTCTTGTTCAGGGAGGCCATGGAGACCCCGCCAGATGGACTTGAACCAGTGTCCAGTCTACAAAGAGGAGGGTCAACACAAAGGAATCATTTCCTCCTTGCTTCCAAGCGAAGCCAGCCATGGTCAAGCAGGACCTTTGACTTATCTTCACGTAGGCGGAACTGGTAAAGGAAAGGAGCCAGGGGCTCCTCTCAAGCCCACGTGACTCCTGAGGAACAGATCCTCAAACAACCTTAAGAGTAAAAATAAATTGGTTTATTTGGGCCAACTGTATGGTCTTAAACACCCAAAAGGAAAGTATAACCAAAGATTAAAGTGATCAGTATATTTAAGGGTTCGAGGGATTACACTTCCCAGACATCAGACTAAATCCATATAAAACGTTATTTAGACAA
>NW_008340856.1:1026186-1028350 GCF_000622305.1 Nannospalax galili
TGTGTGTGTGTGTGTGTGTGTGTGTGTGTGGGTGTGTGTCTATGTTTAGTCAACTTGAGGAAGTCTGTTCTTTCCTTTCATCATGTGGGTTCTGGGGATTGAACTCAGGTCATCAGACCTGGTGGCGAGTGCCTTTACCTGCTGGGCCATTTTGCCAGCTCTTTGTTTCCTTCTTTTAATAAAATTTAGTGCTTTTAGATTTTCCATCAAGAAGGTTAGATGATAATTTCTTGCTGCTGGAATCTTCCACTGAGGGTCATAGCCCTGTGTGGGGGTAGAGAGGAGCAGGAGAGTTCATTGCCTGGGCCTCCACCCTCCCCAGACCTAAAGCAGACAGAATGGGGATGCCTCTTGGTCTAGAAGTTCTGACAGAAGACGTGGTCCTGGATCTACAAGGATGCTTTCTGCTGTGGCTCTATGACTGATCCTTCGACCTACTAGGTTCTGCTTTCTGTCATAGCCTCACACTTTCTCTCAAAGGCACTGCAGTTTGCATGAGACCTGGCAGGCTAGCTGAGGAGAGAACTCGGGAGCCTTCTGAGATCTGCTCAGTGCCCCTCTGAGGGAGGCATCTTCTATGAGCACCTTCTCAAACTCTGAATGAGCAGGTGTGACTAGAGCTGCCAGGAGTCCCCCATCTCCACCCACAGCCTGTTTCGTTAGGACTATAAACTACGTTGTTCCTTGTTCAGCCTTAAGGGAATTTGTTCAAATTGTTCAAATTGTTCTTGTCACTAAAATAGCCATCTTCTGTCCTCTGAAAACACAATTCAAATCCAAAGCTTGCTAGAAGTGCTAATCCAAGATTGGTTCATCCTGAAGCAAGCCTGTGACAGGATTTGGTAGCAAGTAGCAAGTGCTTTATGTGGGAGCACAGGGAGAAGGGGTGACGTGGGATGGCAGTATGCTGTCATGAGGACCCTTTGAGAGAATAGAGAACACACCTCAGAATTTTCCCACCCAGGAGCAAGGGAGCTGGAGGCTTCCGCCCCAGCAAGCCTGCCTCACAAGGCAGCGTGCCTCTGGAACGTCCCACGGCTGCAACAAGCACAGCAGAGCAGAAAGACAGGCAGAACACGAGGGTCGGGGGGAAGGCTCTGCTGTGGTCCCCAGGCTGGACTGGAGCTCTGAGGGAGGTCTGAGGGAGCACATGGGTAGGGGACTAAGCCCTACAGATACATAAAGGGAGAAGCAAGTCTTGGCTAGCCTTGAGCTCCGCCCTCTTGCTTTGAAGAATGAAGAACCCAATAACCACACCAAGAAATTCAGGTTCAGGGCTGTCCTCCCCTTCTTCCCAGAGCCCTTCTCCTCATGTGCCCCTAGTGTTGGAGAACCTTGTTTCTCAAGGCAGAAATTCCAGCAGTGCCTTCACAGGAGGACCAAATACAACAGCTGCAGCGCAAACAGGAGGTAAGGATGAGGCGCGTCCATCCTGAGGAAACAGAAGGCAGGCTCTCCTGAGCTCTAGTTCTTAAGTCTTCAGCCCTGCAAGGCACTGTGGGGGCCAGCTGAAGGATACTCTGGCTCCGGCTTTTGTCACTACTTCCTGAGCTGGCCAGAAAGGAAGCCTACTGAACAAAGAGACAGAGCAAAGTCAGAGGTGCCCTGGGGAGACGTTACAGCTGGCCCAGGAGTTACCGCACTGTGCAGGGGGTGAGGATATCGACTGTGTGAACAAGCCTTTGCCTGGGGAATGCCTAAGAATGACAAAAGACCTTTGTGTCTATCACTGCCAAATTAAACACCAGACCTAGCATTTGACCTGGATTGCGTAAATGATTTATGGCTTGGAGTTGTAAAGACAGGGATTTCCTCCGTATGTGTTAAACTCTTCTCTAAAACCGTGTTCAGAGCTTCTGAATGGGAGAAAGTGAGATTCCTGAAGGGTGGCGGACCGTCCATATTCCTCCTCTATGCACTTCTCTAACTCACAGTTCCTCAGAATGACAGTGGTGGAGGCTGGACCTCCACAGGTAAATTAATATGAGGTCATTGCATGAGCCTGAATCTAATCTAACTGGTGTGCTTTCTTTTTTTAAAAAAAAATTATTTATTATCATTTTTATTTTATTTTATTTTTGAGGGTTTCTGATAATGTTATATTCTGAACATACAAAGGGTACAACATTAGTTAGGTTTTAATAAAATTTTATATAATTTTAAT
>NW_008340856.1:1028472-1053088 GCF_000622305.1 Nannospalax galili
CTACATTCAAAAAAAAAAAAGGGTACAAAATAAATATTTTCCAAGAATATTTCAAAGATGGTGCCAGTCTATCATTGTCTGCAAAGCACCTTCACATACTGTTACTGTAGGTCATTCTCTCTCTTAATTAAAGTAAGACACCGTATGTCCATAGTTTTGTCCTGTATGGAACAGGGGAAAGAGGGTCCCCTAGAGGGTCCTTAGTCTCGTTCATAAAAGAATTGAAGAATGGACCCTAATGGCAGAAGCAGACAGACTTACAGAGACCCACATGACTGTGGCTGGTCAGAAGTTCTGTGGAGCTCTGTGTTACAAGGGGGGATTCCAGGCAGGAAAAATTCGCTATCTCTTTAACACACTAACTGGTATACTTTCAAGAAGAGAAAAGTCCATGCTTCAGTATCCCCATGTAGACAGGATACTGAGGTCCTCACAACCCAAAGGTCAACTAAGGAAATCAGAGATGAGGAGGATGGAGCCTCAGCTGAGGAGCACTTGTTCCCAACCAGGTTCAGAACCCATGGTCCCCAAACTGTTCATACTGAATACTCAGAAAGTGTGCCTTAAAGGTGCCGGTGCTTACTTAAAATGACAAACATGCACTTTGAAGTATCATTAATGTATGTTCTTAATGTTATCTTTTTGTGTATGTGTAAGTGCGTCTTCATGCTAAAGCTGGGGAGCTGCAGTTACACGGTTTCTGCACCACTAGGGGGAGTCCAAACTCCAGCAATTTTCACAGCTTGACTGACTGGGATGCTACTTCTACCAAGATGGAGGGAAGTGTTGTGGGGTTTTGGCCAGGGTTGGTTCGGTTGTTGTTTTGTCTTATTCTGTTTGCTCTTTTTGTTTGTTATGCCATCTCCTGTATGCCACTCAAGAGGTCACAATGCAGCATAATGCTGTCACAACGCAACATTCTGATGGAATGATGTGACATCATAATGTCACAGTGGAGCACTGTGATGATGCAATAGAACATTGTAACACTGCAATTCAGCACTGGGCTGCAGCATTGGGCATTGTGATAATGTCACAATTCCTTATCATGATGTCACAATGGAGCACTGTGATAGCACAGCAGTGGCAATGGCTGAAAGAGGTGGTGTGCTCTCACAATGCCTCATTGTGATTGCACAGCGGAATATTGTGATGTCACAATTCAGCATCGAGCTGGCACAAGGGGCCTTGTGATGTCACATTACAGCCTTATGATCTCACAGTGAAGCACTGTGATGGTAGGAAATCATGATGTCACTTTGCAGCATGGTGGTCAACCAAGGGACAATGTGATATGAGAATGTAACATTGAAGTGGCACAATGGAACATTGCGATGTCACAACAGAGCACTGTGATATTACACTGGAGCATTGTGATGTCACAATTCAGCATTGGGATGGCACCAATAATCCCAAAATAAGCCCCAGGAACACAGCTAAGAAGTGAGTCAGAAGAAGCCAGGCATGATGGTGGACGCCTTTGATCCTGGCACTTGGGAGGCAGAGGCAGACAGATCCCTGTGAGTTCGAGGTCAGCCTGGTCTACATAGCAAGGTCCAGGCCACTAGGGCTATAAGGAGACTCTGTCTCAAAAAGACAAAAAGACCAAAAAAAAAAAAAAGTCCCAAGAAAAGGGACAGAGTGGTTGGCCATGAGGATAGTCACTGCTGGGTCGCTGGACTGTGCTCTGTAAATGCCTCTTCCTAAGGATCTAAAGAAGGGCCAAGGAGGCATGATGAACCTGGGCCCCTACACTGGCTTGTCCCCTACAGTGAGGGCAAGGAGCGTCTGTACTGCAGTGGCTAGAAATGTAGTCATGTGTTTGCAAAGCACCTTCTGTAATTATTTCTGTCTGGCAATTACCTGTGACTCTGAGCTCAAATCCAACCCAAATGCACAATGGCGGGTTCCGCAGAGCAGAAGTCAAGCTGAACACTCGGAGTGGGCCACCAGCAAATGGAGAGGACCTCATCTGGGATAAGGCAAATTTGAACAAACTACTTCAGTAGAGAACAAAAAAACAGGCAACATGTCCTTCAGAATTGCACAGAGAACAAGACGACCTTCTAAGTCATCGATTGGCTCCTCCCGGAATGCTTTGTCTTTGCAGATGTGAAAATGTCCCTTTTGTCTCTGTGTCTAAACCTTGTTTCTAGTGTCAAACAGTATGATGGGGCAAGAGTCCAAGCTTTCCCAGCTCATTGACTGCCTTGGGGAATTACCCAGCATTGTATGATGGCAATGCAATTGAGAGTTGGCTGAAAAGACAGGAGGGTGGAGGTGCCAGGAGCTGAGGGGTCTGCAGCCGGCTCTGGATGCTTAATGCTCCAGTCTGCCTGTGTTATGCATTTTCTTCTTTACTGAACAAGGGGCCATGCAAGGGCATTCTTTCTGTCCAACCCCACTTTTCCCAAACAACTTCAGGTTTTCCAGAGCACAGTAGGCTAAAAAAATGTTCCCAAAATACCATGTCCAAACTCTAGAACCTATAAATGACATATGGATGAAGGTATGTTGTAAATGCTAGGCTATGTTAAAGTTTCAAGAGGGGAAAATTGTCCAGAATTATTTGAGAAGTCCCTAAACAAATATCTGGACTGAAGGTGAATAGTATTTAATTTTTAGGACATCCAAAAATTGTGAGATGGAGAAATGCCAAAACCAGTTTACAGACATGTAAAAGGATTTACATGTTTACCTGCAACACATCGCCACTTTTTTTTTTTTTTTTTGGTCTTTTTGAGACAGGGTCTCCTTGTAGCCCCAGCTATCCTGTCCTGGAACTCACTATGTAGACCAGGCTGGCCTTGAACTCACAGAGATCCACTTGCCTCTGCCTCCTGAGTGCTGGGATTAAAGGCATGTGCCACCATGCCCAGCCATACATCACCACGTTTAATACATACAAATATGCCTTGTGTTGCAGACATGGTCCATATTCACAGCTATGCAGGCATCTGACCTCTAGTGGCCAGCACCTGCATTCCTTGTCTTGCAGGCCCTCTTCAACACAAGCCTGCAAAATGGATGTGTCAGGGAATTAATTGTTCCTGATTCCCAAGAGCAGCAGTCAGCAAACCTTTACATAAACTGGTATGTAAATACCCACTTCCCTCACCGTCAGTGGAAGAACTCCAAGATGTCTTCTACACTGGCTCCTTGGGGGCTCCAATAGGACTGAGCACTAGTTGTCCCCGAGTGGGAACATGATTGATGATGCACCCTGTACTCAATTCTGTTCTTTCTTTGCTGCACTTTGGTCATTTCACTACCATAGTTTCCAAGAACCAAGTTCCAATTAACTCCTGTTCATGAAATCCTAGTCTCAGCATCTGCATCAGCAAAGTCCAGACTGAAACACCCTGGCACCTCATTTACCAATGCAATAAGCATATATTTAAATATCCTTCATGACAATGAACCTGAGTCAAATGGCCCTCCCAGACCCTCCCACATGGGAACTCGACAGAAGCTCAGAATGGAGCTGAAGACATGAATGGGCAGGACTAGAGGGACAGGTCAGCTGGAACAGAGTTGGGAAACCTGAACCCAGAGCAAGACTTTGAGGAAAAGATGCTCCCCTCTTGGGACCTCCGCTGCCTTCCAGTTTCCAGGGCCCAGGGGCATCCAGGATGCCTTGCAGAGGGGGAGAGATGCACTCTATTAAACAACAGCCTGCACCTTACCCATATAGCAGGTACAATGACAGCAGTGATGACATGAATTGTAACTGCATCCCTGGGTTCCACAGTCATTGCTGCTCCAACCAAGTTCTTACAGCTAAAGAAACACTCGGCAAAAATTGTGAGGCCTGAATCTCTCCTCAATTTGGGTGGGGAAATATTAATCCATGACTTTTCTTCCATAGTCTTTTAAATATTGAGGGTTTCTAAAGTCTTAATAACCTTGAACACAAGTAGCTAAGCTTGGCCCAGGAAGGCAAGCTTAGCACTAGTAAAACGGAGCTAGCTTGACTTTAAGGGAAACAAAAAGTTTAAGAAGGGAGCTGAGGGGCTGGAGAGGTGGCTCAGTGGTTAAGAACACTGGCTATTATTGCAGAAGACCTGGGTTCGAATCCCAGCACCCACATGGCAGCTAACAACTGTCTGTAACTCCAGTCCTAGGGGATCCAACAGCCTCTGCTTTGCAGGCATTGCAGGCATTGCAGGGCATGGGTGCACCTACATGCAGGCAATACACATATACACATAAAATTTTAAAAAATAAAAAAAATAAAAGGTAGCTGAGCATGATGATACACCCCTATAATCCCAGCACTCAGAAGGCAGAGGCAGGCCGATCTCTGTGAGTTCAAGGACAGCCTGGTCTACGCAGTGAGTTCCAGGCCAGCTGGGGCTACAGGGAGATCTGATCTCAAAAAAACAAAAAGTTTAAGAAAGGAAAATAAGTACAAGAGTAGATATACTGCAGCTTTCCAGATCATCTTCTATATATTCAGATAATGCAAAAACCATGACTGGCAGGTGGAGGCCCCAGAAGCGGGGCAGGAGGTGGAGAAGAAGAGGTCCAGATCAGCAAATTGGATAGAGTGGCACCCATTCACTACTTACACATACAACACGAGCAGAGCAACATCATGTGTTATTTGGGGTATACGTTGGTAAATATCAAGAATCAATGAAGAGTTCAAAGTCCTATGGAGGAATAGGAATTTGGTATGGAAGGAGCAGAGAGGGCTGTTTCTATTTGCTGATTTAAACCAAGAGCACGTATCATTAAAGCGACACTGCTCTGACAAACATGTAGTCCTCACAGGTAAAGTTTCCCCATCCCCTATCCTACTCATAAGATATCCTTGAGCAGCTATACCTACATTTCCCTGCCATTTGACATGCTTCTTCCCCCTCCCTGCAGTCCCAGCTGTCCTGGAACTTGCTATGTAGACCAGAATGGCCTTAAACTCACAGAGATCTGCCTGCCTCTGCTGGCATTAAAGATGTATGCACTGGTTTCACTTAGCATCATGTCTTAGCACCAACTTTCAATTAGTAGAATCAGAACTCGTTTTGTTATAGGTCTGTAGACTGTGGTGTAGCTTCCCAAGAAATTCTGAATAGAGAAGTTATTACTCAAGTGTGAGATCAATCTTTAATACCAAGATGACTCTTACTTATATGATTCAATTGAAGCCAAAATAATACATTTCAGTATGTCCCCCAAGATACAGTGTTATGGTTCTTGAATTTTCTGAGGGGTGCATTTTTGGAGCATTTTCCTTGTGGGGAGGAAGCAGTTTAAGTTGTTTGTTTCTCAGCAGGATTCATTTACTATAACCTGCATGAGCTTTTGTGGTTGATTTGTCCTGTATGTGGCTGCTCCTGGGATTTTCAACTCCACTTCTTTCTGCAACACGCTGACTATTGCACTGGCCTAAAGAACAACGTCATGACTGTAAGACTAGTTCAACAAAATCTTGTAAAGCCTACAACTGGCATTGTTTTCAGCTCAACTTAGTACAAATTTAAGTGACTAAATTAAGAAAAATGCAGCCTCTAATCCTTGGGTGGAAATTTGGATCCCAGTTCAAAAGCAGAATAGATGTATGAAAAGCACTATTTCATTTTATTGTGCAATAAGGCCCTTAAGTGATGGCTTGCATGTGGGGCTCAGCAGGCAGAGTACTGTGGTAGAGTGTAATGGTCTTTATTAACAGCATCAGGCTTGGACTGGCCTAATGCTGCTGTAACTGACGTTCAAGGTTTAGAGTTAAAATTAAGCTTATGAGGTCTTAGGGCCCTTGGGATCTGAGTCAAGATCAGATTTGGAACTGGGAAAGCCTTGGGCATCTATGACTCTTCTCATGTCATTAGAATTTTGGTTAACATGATCTGTCATTAAGGACAATGTAGGTTAGGGCTCTGGTCAGGGTGTGTGTAAATTACAGAATTTAAAGTTCAGTTATCAGGCTTTAAACTTGTCAGTACTGGGGAAGTTGAGGTCAAACATACAGTAATCCATCATCACTGGGTAGTCTGCATCTTTTGGTTCAGGAGCAATAGGTCCCTGAGCAAAGCTAAAATCAAACTATGTAATCAGAGAGGTGTGGATGTATCAAGCCACTGCTAACTGATGTAGTCAGGACAGGCCGTTGTCAAGGTGTCTGCTCCATTGCCTGCTAGGGTTTAGGATTTGGGGGTCAGGTTAAGTTAACGTCATTTGGAGTTTAGGGTAATTTTCAGTCAATTAAACCAGGATCTCGTGGGTCTGTTGGGCTCTTTCAGACAACCAGACTTTAGAGTCATTTAAAGTAAATCTGAAAAAATTTTAAAACTATTTTATTATTTTTATTTTATGTGTATTGAGTATATTGCATAAGTGCACTCCTGGCATGCAATGCCCAACGAGGTCAGAAGGTATCAGATCCCCTGGAACTGGAGTTACAGATGATTGTTAGCCTCTAAGTAGGTGCTGGGCATTGAACCAGGGTCCTCTGGAAGAGCAGTCTGTGCTCTTAACTGCTGAGCCATCTCTCCAACTCTGTAAATCTGAAAATTTAAGAGAAGGTATAGTGTAAGATCCCTTAGGTTTGCTGGGAGCCGTAGGGCATTTAGAGTTCTTTCTATTAGTTTAGGGTCATGGGGGATGGTTTTGAGCTGAAGGATTTGAGGATAAATTTAGAAACTTTGGGTCTTTAGAGTTGTCTGGGATCTATTGTTCAGGTTCTCTACAGCATTTTTAGAATTCAGGGTAGTTTTACTTTCTTTGGGATCTCTTGGAATCATTTAGGCATATTTAGCTTTGAGCTTTGCTGTTAAAATGTGTTCTGTAAACCAGCATCAGCATCTTCTGGAAGCTTGATGGATGGACAGGTCCCCACCCAGACTCAGATGAGTCTGAATCAGTGTCTTAGCACGATCCCCTCAAGAATTCCTCTCTATATCCAAACTTTAGAAGCTGTGTTGTACAACAGTATTATGGTTTGGCTCTTAACTGTCTCCCAAAGCTCATCCCCTGAAGGCTTGGTGGCCAGTTTGTGATACTGCTGGGAGGTGGTGCAAACAGTGGGGAGTGGAGATTAGTGGGAGAAAGTCAGGTCACTGGGGATCCGTCCTTGAAGGAAATATCGGGCCCTCCTTTCTCTTTCTCTTTCCTTCCCGGTGAAAGTGTTGTTCCACCATGATGTGTTGCCTTACCCCAGGCCCAAAGCAGCGTGTCCAAGTGACCAGGACTGAGCCTATGAGGCCAAATGAAGCTGCCTTTCTAAGTCACCGCAGATATTCTGTCACGGCAGTGGGAATTTGACTAACATAGATGGTTGAGAATCATTTGCAGTCATTTCTAAGTATTAGGCTAGGGCTGAAGGTTTACTAGATGTATTAGCCATTGGACTCTTAAATAATGGGGTGCTTAACTCAAGTTCCAGGGCAATGCGAAGCCTTCTTCTGACCTCCGAGGCATTGCACTACACGGGTGCACACACATACATGCAGGCAATACATTCATACACACAAAATAATAAAATATTTTTAAAAATAACAGGTGCTTTAAAGTTCTTACAATTATAGTCACTTTCTTCACTGTAGAGCATTTTATACATTTAGAGTTAGGAATGTGCGGTGTTCAAAAATGCTGAAGGTGCCAGGCATGGGGGCGCACGCCTTTAATCCCAGCACTTGGGAGGCAGAGGCAAGCAGATCTTTGTGAGTTCAAGGCCAGCCTGGTCTACATAGTGAGTTCCAGGACAGCTGGGGCTACAAGGAGATCCTGTCTGAAAAAAGACACACACAAAAAAATACTGAAGGTCGTCTTGGAACTGTTAAGGCTGGGATTCTTTTTGGTTGCTTAGAGCTCTTTAAGGCTGGTTTATGTCAGCTGGTGCTTTTTAAAGTCATACACTTAGCACTGACTGACGGTTGTTTTAAGTAATTTACACCTCTTCAGGATTTTTAAGGTTGTTTAGGTCCTAGGCCAATTTGGGTAGTTTGGGATCATAAAGGATTTAGGATCTTTTGGGATGATTTATGTTCCATGAGGTAGTGTGGGTGATCTAAGGTTATTATTGAGGGTTAGTGATTTGAAAATTTGGGTCAGGCTCTGAGGTTAGCATTAGCAGACTTGATGTTTCAAAGTCTTTTTGCTTAAGATTCATCTGGTTTCAGGGCAGGGCATGGTGGCACAGGCCTTTAGTCTCAGGACTCAGGAGGCAGAGGCAGACGGATCTCTGTGAGTTCAAGGCCAGCCTGGTCTACATAGTGAGTTCCAGGACAGCTGGGGCTACAGGGAGATCTGAAAAAAAAAAAAAAAAAAAAAAAAAAAAAAAAAATGGTTTCGTTCATTCATTACACAGATATTCTCACAGTGCCTACAGACGGCTGGGTACTACTCAAGGTATTGGGGATACCCTCATGGAGTCTAGAATTCTAGTGGAAGTTATGAAAGTCAACAAATTCAGTCAGTGAAAAGTGTTTTGAAGAAAATGGAAACAGAGAGTACCTGGCAGTGATGCCTGTTCTTGGTTCAAGAAACTCACCAAGAGTTGAGCTCAAGCAAAAAAGAGGTAAGCATGTGATAAGCTGGGGGAGTATCCCAAGAGAGAGTTGTAAGTGCCAATCCTGGAAGTAGGGGAGCTTCAGTATGTTTGAAGTACAGCAAGGTCAGACAGGAGGTAGCACTTAACTGTCCTGAAAGTTGGAGGCAATGGAGTCCCAGGAGGAAGCCAGGGCTAGACCAGTTATGGAGAGGTAGACTGGAGGACTTGGGATTGTTTGTAAGGTCATTTAGGGGCATTGAATATCATTTGGGTTCATTATGTTTACAGTTGGCTCATTTAAGGTTTAGGGAGCTCTAGCATTGTTAGGAGCCATTAAGGATTGTTTAGAATGTTTTATGGTATTTAGAATGTGTTAGTATGACAGAAGGTTATGAAATACATCTAAGAGGGACTGGAGAGATGGCTCAGCATTTAAGAACACTGGCTGTTCTTGCAGAAGACCTGAGTTCGAATCCCACATGGCAACTAACAACTATCCATAACTCCAGTTCCAGAGATCTGACACCTTCTTCTGACCTCTGCAGGCATTTTAAAGACATCGGTACACTTACATACTGTGTAATATATGCATACATATGAAATAAAAATAATAAAATATTTTTTTAAAAACGCATCCAAGAATTTAGAGTTATCATTGTTGTTAAGCATTTAGTTTTTAGACTTTTTAGCTTTTTGGTTAGGAGTACTCCAGGTCATACAGTGCTTGCTGTCATTTAGACCTTTCTTTTTATTTAATTAGTTGGGTTTTGCTTTGCTTTGGCGTATTAGGAATTGAACCCAGAGCCTCATGCAAGCACTCTGCATTGACCTATATTCCTTCCCTTTACTTACTTTTGGGAAGGAGTCTTCTGATGTTTCCCAGGCTAGCCTCAAAGACCTGTGCTCAAGGGAGCCTCCCACCTCAGTGTCCTGAGTAGCCGGGATCTTTGACTGTACCAACTATTGTATCCCTGGTTTCTCTGGGGTTATTTAGGATCCTTTTCAATTGTTACTGTCTTTTGAAATGTTTTTAGAGTTTTTTTGGCCACTAAGGTCATTTGGGAGCTTTAGGGCTCTTTAGAGTCATGTAGGGTTGATGAACAGAGTTCTAGCATCTTAGTGTCACTTGGTTTCAGTCCTTTGCGTGGGATGCTTTGTCACTGTTTAGGGTTGTCAAGGTCAGAGCACACAGGAACAGGGAACAGTAAAACGTGTCAGGAACAGTACTAGAAAGCCTGTTGCAAGGGCACCAGGCATCCTCCTGTCCTCTGGCATGGGTGTGGGCATGGGCACAGACCCAGTACTCACATGAGACCATACCACACATAGCATGAACAGACATACCCCCCACACACACACAAGCCCATACCACATACATATACACCACACACATAGTGCATGCACAGCATACATACATACACATCACATACATACACACACACCTAACACAGACACAGACATACACATACATGCACTTAAAGAAAATTTTATTTTGGGTTTTTTGTTTCTTTGTTTTTGTTTTTGTTTTTTTTGATTGTTTGTTTGTTGGGTCTTTTGGCTTTTAAGTTTTTGTTTTTTTGAGACAGGGTCTCCCTGTAGCACTAGCTGTCCTGGAACTCACTATGTAGACCAGGCTGGCCTCGAACTCACAGAGATCCGCCTGCCTCTGCCTCCTCAGTGCTGGGATTAAAGGCGTGCCACCTGGCCTTTTTTTATTTTGTTTTTTGTGGATTTTTTGTTGTTTTTTGAGACATACATTTTTTTTAATTAAGAGAAACCTTGCTGTTAGGGGCCAAACCCCAAAGAATCAAAATCCCTCGGTATATAAACAAAACCAGTGGATTTTTAGTGACTCCCCGGGTGATGGCACTGTGTACCTCAGACTCATTTAGCAGCAGACCAAAACACTCCCAGCCCCGCCCTCTGCAGAATGAGGAACTGCAGTGGCCCTGCAGTGTCAAGTAGGTCAAGTCCCTACTCATTCTGATACCTAAAAACACCAGCATTAGGGCTTACAAGGGGTTTTTTTCCAGGATCCTTGAGGTTTGGAGGATGGGGGAATTTAAGGGCATTTTTAAATCACTGAGTCAGCTGGGTAATTTTCAGTCTGTTTATTTTTGATTTAGTGTGCATCTCCTGAGCAGGCACCTGAGTCAATTATTACTTTTCTGATAATTATCTGAGTCAGTCCTGAAATAATCTTCACTGCCACTGTGTCTCAACTCTGACCCGGTTCCTGACTCCAACCAGGTCTTGGGTGCCCAGACTGGATTGAGGAACAGGGAGTGGTCTGTGTGCAAGTATACACTACAGATAGGGCTTGGTGAAACAGCTGTTGGTACATCTGTACCCAGTTCTTTTAAAGATTTTTTGGTTTTGTATTTTGCTTTTGAGGCAGGGTCTCCCTGTAACCCTAGCTAGCCAGGAACTCGCTACGTAGATCAGGTAGGCCTCAATCTACAGAGATCGGCATGATTCTACTTCCCAATTGCTGGTATTAAAGGCATGCACCAGGTAGAGACCTGGTTTAAGATTTTATTTTTTATAATTTTTTGTTTATTATTTTTATTTTATGTGTATGAGTATATTGCCTGCATGTGTGTGAGTGCACCCATGTCCTGCAATGCCTCGGAGGTCAGAAGAGGGCTTTGGATTCCCCTGGAACTGGAGTTAAGGACGGTTTGTAGCCACCATGTGGGTGCTGGTAATCAAACCCAGGTCCTCTGCAAGAGCAGTCAGTGCTCTTAACTGCTGAGCCGTCTCTCCAGACCCTTAAGATTTTATTTTTAATTACTTCTGTGAGTGTGTGCTCACACTTGAACAGGTGCCCCTGGAAGCTGAAGAATTTGGAACCCCTAGGGTTGGGAACTGACCTTGGGTACTCTGCAAGAGCAGCGTGCACTCTTAACCACTGAGCCATCTCTCCAGCTTCTGTGCCCAGTTCTTAATAAGAGAACTTCGAGATGTTAAGAAGTGGAAGCATAACTGTCTGACAGGACATTCTGGTTGACTTCAAGTTTTCAGAATTTGCAGTAGGTATTTTTTTTCTCCCTTTGGAACTTTTTGCTTTTCTGATTTCTGAGACAACTGGAAGAACAGTTTGAAGGCGGCTTCATTACCAGGCTTGGAGGAGCATGCCTGTAACCCCAGCACTTAGAAGCAAGAGACTCAGGAGCTTTCTCCATGAGACCCTACCTCATAAGACAAATGAAAGGGAGGGAGGAAGGGAGGGAGGGAGGGAGAAAAAGAAAGAAAAAGTTGGTATCCCAGGTGACTGAAATAAACCTAGGGAATTTCCTAATTTCTTGCATAGGGACTCACCTTCTGGGCTCTGCATGCTTACGGTGTCAGAAAGTTGGCTTCCTCAAAGGCCTAGAACTGTTGATATGACCCTTCCATTTTGTTTGTGTGTTTCATGATGTGTATGGACATCACACACACATATACACACCACATTCTTTTGAATACAGGAGTTTCATCTCAATCACATAGTGGTCCTCACTAGAACAGGGATTATGGAAGTAGTCAAGCGTGGAAAAACTGACCCTATTGAGGAGATGAGGCTAATCTGTACCTTTGAACTTACTAACCAGGAGATTTTATTAAAGCCTATGTAATAGAATCATAAAGAAAACATAAGCCCCACCCCAGCCTAGCTGAGGAACTATTGGCAGTTGATAGCTGCTGGAAGAAGACTTGGTTTTCTTTAAGGGTGTGATGCTGGGTAGGTTGACCAGGCTCCAGAAGATGGACCCACATCCAAGAGCATTTGGGGAACACAAATTAGACTCGATAGGCTTTTTTAAAAGTAAGAGGACACAAAGTGAGGGTGAGTATGGAAGTAGGGGCAGATCTGAGAGATGAGGAGCAAATCTGAATATGACCAAAATACATTGCATGAAATTCTCAAAAGATCAATAAAAAATATTATTTTTAAAAAAACCAATCTCACCATTATTAGGTAATTGTTTTCATACTGGCCTACACCCATATCAAACATGCTGTTTTATCTACTTTATATAATAAATGTTCTAGGTTTTTTTCTGTTATTATGATAGGTATGATATCAGAGTTGACCAAAAACACCTCAAGGGAGGAAAAGATTTATTTCAGCTTACAATTCCAAGTCACATTGAAGGAAGTCAAGGCAGGAGGTCAAAGTAATGGCTGAATAATATTTATGTTTATAATTTTATTTATATTTTTATTGAAATTTTTGTGTATTTCATACAGAACAGCTCAAACAATCTTAATTATCTTTATATCCCCGTCCCCAGTGGCAGCTCCCCCCACTGGAGCCCATATACTCTGTCATCCCTGATAAGGCCCACTGGGTTGTCAGTGTCCCTAGCTGTTCCCCAGTACAAGTCCATCCACTGAGTCTAGTCAGCCTATCTAGAGTCCCTTGTTTTAGGAAGATCAGCGCTTCTTCATCCAGCAGCAATCAGTTGCCAACATTCCTTCAGATGAGACTGAGGTCTGCTGTTCATTTTCCCAGTTCTATGCTGGGTTACTGTCTACCTGAGTTTGCATGGGACTTGTGTTATGCTGACACCATTGCCATAGAATCATATGAGCAGGTTCCCAGGAGCCTACAGTTCTCTTGTTTCCATTTGATCATGCACATCCTCCCTGGCTCTTACAATCTTTCTGCCCCCTCTTCTGGGATGGTTCCTGAGCCTTGGGTGGATGAGGTTTAATAAAGGGGTCCTGTCCAAGGATCATCATTCAGCAGACTCTTGATCTCTACACTTTGACTATTTGTGACCTTTTGTGTTCCTGGCCCTCTGTTGCATGAGGGAGTATAATTTTATTTTACTTGAACCATTACCTTAAAAGTAAAGAAGAAGGCATGAAAACTCTGCTTGATTTATTGGGATTACATGAGTCTATAGGATAAATGCAGGGAGACCCGAGAAATTTCCAATTAATGCATAAAGTACACTTTTCAATTTTAGTTTTTAGCCTTTTGTTAGATACTTAGAAATACAATATTTTATTTTACATATATGAGTGTTTTGCCTCCACATATGTAAGTGCACCTATGTTGTGCAATGTCGGTGGAGGCCAGAAGAGGGTGTTGGCCCCCGGGAACTGAACTAGAGTTACAGACAGTTGTTAGGCACCATGTGGATGCTGAGAACTGACCCAGGTCTTCTGCAGAAGAAACCAGTGCTCTTAACCACTGAGCCATCTCTCCAACCCCTATATTCTCACTGTTTTAACTTTGAAGTTCTCATTTAGTATCTCCTCTAATTCATTTCTAGCCTATTATGAGCATTTTAAACTCAGCCTTTACTTTGGTTTCTTTTAATAGCTCATAGATGTTATTGACTCTTCTCATTTTGTTAACTCAAGAGCTTTGGGCCAAACTGCTTGAGTTGATTTTTGTGACAATTTGTGTTCTTACCAAAATGGGGTTTAAGAACTTTAACCAAATTTATATTTCTCAAATATGTTCCTCATCTTTAGGATCTTTTCCTGGGATTGTTTTGGATTCGAGGCTTTTGAATGCCCTCCTCCCAAAGCTAACATTTGGTATATGTGGGAATTCTTAACAGTTTCTTCCTAAAATTATATTCCAGGCATCTCTGAGACATAATTGTCCTCCATTGTAGGGCACACCCATGCTGTCCTGTCCCTTCTGCTCCAATGTTGGCAGCAGTTACACCCCCAGAAGCCTGGGGTTCTCTGCCTCAGTGTTGCTGACTCCAGGTGGTTATGCAGATGTGGGGATGGGGGACCATGGCAACTAAAGGAGTTTAGTAAGGAGGGGTCAGCAAGAGACACAAAAGTCAAGAGTGATGCTGGGGCATTAACCTCTTATCAGCTATGTGGCTTGCAAATGTTTTCTTATCCTGAGGGATCTTTTCATTTTGCTGTGCGGAAGTTTTGCAGTTCCACCCTCTCATACTTGTTTATTTTGCTTTTCTTGTCTGTGCTTTTTGGTGTCATATCCAAAGCCAGAGTAGAAACTGTCATTTAAAAGATGAGTTGATTCTAGAGTTCTAATGTATAGTATGGTGACTGAAATTACTAATATCCATTGTTTGCCTCAAGTTTTTTAGGATCTTTATTAACTCCTCCAACACATACAACACAACCATGTGTGGTGATGGACGTGTTGATTAATGGGATTGTGGCAATCATCTCATGCTGTATATAATGCATAAAATTAGCTTTATTGAGGTATAATTGACAAAAATTGTGTCTACTGAATGACCACTGGCATTGCGGGCATGTCTGTCAATCTGCTGTACGGTTCTTACCAATGTGCCTGTGGCTTTAAGAGTTCTAATGTTAATTTAGATACTTCTAAAGTATGGATTAGTAAATTGTTATTTATACAAAGTGAACACATACTTATGTAACTTACATGCCTGGTTGAAATCACACATAATGACTTCTATTTTGCATCACTTTAAAAAGAAAATAGCAATGACAATTTTACCCAAGTTCAGTCTCGAGTAGTGCTCACTTATACTCAAACATTCCAGTAACATTCATATGCATTAAAAACTGAACAGAAAAGTCTTCTACTCACAGAAAACCCCACTCAGTAATCACCTCATTATATAAGACAGATAATACCAAAATAAAACCCAGTTCCATAAAGCAAACCAAGAATTACTGCCTCCCTTGGCAGGCTGTTAGTGCTTGTTGGGTAATCCAGGCACTCTGGCTTTTATGAGGACTATTGCTTGACTTTGGATCTTTGTGAGATCCCAAGCAAATGGTTTGTTTCTTGTCTGTCACCAACACCCCTGAGATGTTCCATAGAAAAGTCTCCTGCATTGATGTGGATGGCAAATTCAAGCTTGCCTCTTGGAACTTCATGAATTTTATTAAATTTATTTTTATTTCCATTTTATGTGTATGAGTGTTTTGCCTGCATATATGTAAGTAGACTTGCGTTGTGCAAGGCCCGCTGAGGTCATATGGATGCAGAGAACTTGGGTCCTCTGCAAGTGCAGCCAGTGCTCTTAACCCTGCGCCATCTCTCCAGCCCCCTTTGTGAAACTTTGTCAAAAGCTACTTTTGACCCACAGTTGATTTAATCCAATAATGTAGACTCTGCAGATAAGGAGGTCTATTTACACACACACACACACACACACACACACATACACACACACACACACGGGGGTGGGGGGTTCAAGGAATTAGCTTATGTGACTGGTGCTACAGTTCAAGCCCAAAGATAAGCTAGAAGCGGAACACCTTTTTTGTTTGTTTTTGTTTTTAGGCAGGGTCTCCCTGTAGCTCCAGCTGACCTGGAACTCACTATGTAGACCAGGCTGGCCTCCATCTCAGAGATCCACTGAAGCAGAATTTCTTCCTTGATGGCTGACAGTTTATTTTTTTCTTAAGGCCTCCAACTGCTTTGATGAGGCCCACCCACACTATGGAGGGGAATCTACTTAAAGTCTACTGATGTTAATCTCATCTGAAAAATAATTAACAGCAACATTTAGCATTTGTCCAAATGTCTGGACCACATCCTTACCAAGTTGACCAGCATAACCAGCCACTGCGCATTCTCTCACCACAGTGCAGAACATGGACCTAAGTCTGAAAACCTTACCTGAGACCATTAAGAGGGTGCTTCCAGTGAAGCAAAGTCTGATAGTGCACAGGTCAGAAAACCAAGTCCTAGGAAAAGATTCATTGATTTGGTCCTAGGATCTTAATGAGTCAGGGGTGATGCCAGCGTGAAATCCAGCCCTGCTGAGTCCCAGTTCTGCCCACCACAGCTCCTGCTTCTCCGATGGTCTCAGCTTGAGACTCACAGGAGGACATGCTTGATTTTCCCTTTTATTTATTTCAATTCCCCGTCCGAGCTCCACCTCTTCCTATGTACTTCCAACTCCCTCTCAAAATCATGACCTCTTCTTATATAACTAAAAAACTGATTCTCTCTCTCAGCAGCCATTGATTGCCTCTTCTTTAGGGGTGGGGCCTTGTAAAATCTCCCCCATCCATGTTGGCATGACAGCTGGTATTATCATTATGCAAGTCTTGGTTAGGCAGCTATATTGAGATTTCATGGGTGCAGCTTTCTAGGATGTGCTATCTTGCGGCAGGCATCTTGGTCCCCTGGCTCTTACAATCTTTCTGCTCCCTCTTCCACAATGTTCCCCCCATCTTAGGTTTAAGGGTTGTGTTGTAGATGTACCAATTGGAGCTGGCCATCCCATGGTCACTTATTCCCTGTATTTTGACCAGTTTTAGATCTCTGGGGTGGCCACTGTCTGCTGAAAAAAGAAGCTTCTTCCATAAAGGGTGAGAGCTACACTTTATGTATGAGGATAAGTAGAGTTAGAAATCGTACTCGTCTAAGAAAATAGTAGTAGTGGGTTCTCTCTAGGGTTTATGACCTATCCAGTAAGGGTGGTTTGTAGGTTTACAGTACCAGGCATGAGTTCCCTCCTAGTGAGCAGACAGACCTTAAGTCCAATTAGGCAGCTGCTGGTGATGCCAGAGAAAAAAGTGCCACTATTGTGCTTTTGGGTCACTTTTGTTGTTGTTGTTTTGTTGCTGCTGCTGTTGTTTTTGAGACAGGGTCTCCCTGTAGCCCCATCTGGCCTGAAACTTGCTATGTAGAGGAAGCTGGCCTCAGTCTCACAGACCTCTGCCCTTCCTCTGCCTCCCAGGTGCTGGGATTAAAGGCCTGTGCCAGCCAGCACACCTGGCTTTGGGTCAAACAGTGATTTGAATGTGTCCCCTAAATTCACATGTTGAAACCTTGGTCCCCAGTACAGCAATGCTGTGAGGTGACTAGGTCATTAGAGCTCCGCCTTCATGACTATAATAATCCTTTCACAGGCTGGATTATTGTAGGAGTGGCTTTGTTGTCATCATGAGCTCTCAGGCTAAGGGTGGAGCTCAGTGGTGGAGCTGTCTCTAACATGCTTGTTCTATCTTGCTGTGTGACTCCCTCTATGACACTATGACACAATACAAAGGTTTCTACCAGATGCTGACTCTATGCCCTTAGAAGTCCCAGAGTTCAGAATATGAACTTAATAAACCTTCTATTTTTAATAAATTTCATTGTCTCTGCTGTTTTGTTATAGCAACATTAAATGGACTAAGTACATTATAACTAGGTCTGAGCACATTCAAACCATAAGCCCTGGGGGAAGAAAAGCAACTTATCACCTAAATTGTGCTTTCATATTCTGTCCCCACCTTATAGCCAACCTCTCCCAAAAGAACTCCCCTCCCAACACACCCACACAGATGAAACCCACGAAGGACTTCTCTTTGAAAAGTGCTTTATTTAAATAAGATCTAAGTCAGGTGCATCAAAAAATATTTTAAAAGTTACAAAAATGTGGCTCCCTACTGAGGCCTTGTCAAAGTATGTAAAGATGTCTAAATGCATCTGTTTATCAGTTTACAACCAGTTGTTGAACTAGGTCATGTACCACTGTGGAAAGGCAAGTTATGATTAAGAATATTTTATACAACTAAGAAACACTAGCAAGACACACCAGAAACCATCAGAAACATCTGGAAACAGCCTGGAAATCAAGGCTGTCCATTCACAGCTCATGGACCTCTGTGCTCAGTTTAATGGTGCGGGGGTCGGGGGGGTTCCACCAGGACATGGGAACATGTCTGAAAAAAGGGATGTCACATTTGTGCTTCTTTTATTTTTAAAAATATTTTATTATTTTTATTTTATGTGTGTGACTGTATTACCTGCATGTATATAAGTGTACCCGTGTCATGCAATGCCCAGGGAGGTCAGAAGAGGGTGTTGGAATTCCTTGAACTGGAATTACAGATGGTTGTTAGCCACCATGTGGGTGCTGGGAATCAAACCTGGGTCCTCTGCAAGAATAGTCAGTGCTCTTAACCACTGAGCCATCTCTCCAGCCCCCACGTGTGCTTCTTTTCATCTAAGAGAGCCTATCATCTGACACAAGTCAGACTTTACATAA
Organism: Nannospalax galili; assembly: GCF_000622305.1. NCBI lineage: Eukaryota > Metazoa > Chordata > Mammalia > Rodentia > Spalacidae > Nannospalax > Nannospalax galili. The sequence goes on from NW_008340856.1 coordinate 1,046,914, forward strand.
AACAATTTCAGCAGAAACTCCAAAACCCATGCTGCTTCAGGAACGAGGTCAGGGCTGGTTCCTGCCCCCACCCCACCCCCACCTCCTGCCCCTACTTTATCTCCACCACAGGGCTTGTTGCTATGGGACACTATGCTTCCCTTGGTCACTGGAAATTTTTCGCTTGGAAATGTGTCCCTGGCACCAATGTGTCCATGGTTTTCCATGTTACAAAGCTTTAAGTAAAGTACAGGTTTCATTTTGAAGGTTTTGTTTTTAAAAGAGCCATTCTTTTCTTTTGAATGCTTCTTGCCCCCTTTGGCTCCTTTCTTCTCTTACCCTCCTGACACTAAATAAACACCAACTCCACAGAACACAATTCCTGCCAAGATGTTTTTGCATGGACAACAGATTTTGGAGGGTCATCAAATGTCACAGATAAGATGATAAATGTCTTTATCTGGAAGTTTCTAGAAGCATGTTTCTTTTGGTAAGGAGTAGGGTGCAAATATTTCTCCCTGAAACATGAGCATGTCTTAGAGGCACACCCTGACCTTGAGCCTCGGGGCTCTCCTCCTAAGATGCTCTCAGCCTCTGCTCCAAGCTGCAGTCCATCCAGCATGTGACCGGTGTGGGCCCTTCACTGATACAGGCAGGCAGGCTGGCATTTGTGCTTTGGGTCCCTTTCCAAGTAACACCCCCTCCTGTTTTAAACTATCACCTCCCCACTAATACGATCAACAAGAATGTGACCTTGGGCTTAATCCGACCACCCTACTTGAAAGGTGTGGGGTGTTCCCTTCATCTGATCATTTTGTAACATAAGCCTTTGCAGGGGAATAAAAAACCCAGACACATCTAAACTGCTTTTCATAAGTGGATTCAAAACCACTGTGCATTGGTCTGATTCCTCAGGATTTCAGGTTCATTGCACTCAATTGCATAAACCCACACCAATCAGTCAGAGTTCAAAGCTGCAAGGCCAAGTGATACCAGTGAGAAAATCCAGTCCACACTGTGGTGGTCTGTTTTAGCTGTGGCTATTCCAAGGGTTTCCAAAGTTCACTGGGGGTGGGGGTGGGGGTGGTGACAGAAATGGAAACCAGGCCCTGATTTACACACACTAAGTACTTGCTCTACCACAGCACTGCGCCCCCAGCCACTACCTTTTCTCTCCCCTTGTACTGAAGATGTAACTCAAGGCCTCATACATGCTAAGTGCTGTACCACTGAGCCACATCGCCAGCCCTAAAATTCTTGATCAGTTCTTTGGATATGATAAATGATCTTGGGTCAAGATGGAAAATTGTGGCCTACATTAGTGGAAGTATACCCCTACTCCTACTCTGAGCCCTATCCTGAAAAAGACACCTACGCTGGCATCAGGTTCTCACAGAGTGCCTGGCAACCTGACATTTTACAACATCCCCTGCTTAACACTGTCATAGTCCTAATGCGATTACAGGGAGCCTTTATAAACCAGTAAGAGTTAGTGCTTATGGGGATGGGGATTCAGCTCAATGGTAGCAAGCAGAAGACCCTCAGCTCTGGAAGAAAAAGATAAATCTATCAAACATATTTGAAAATAGTTCTTAATTTGCTTTGAGAAAATTCCTACCAGCTCCCAAAGAATCATTAGGGCAATGCAGGCTTTGAACATCCAAGAAAAAAATCCGTAAGAGAAACTGTTCAAATCATTTTCTCAAATATCTGCATCCACAAAACTGCTCTTTTCCACCTGTAATGTGAGAAGCCTCAACTACCTCCAACCCCAGTTTCCCCCCAATCTGTGCTTTTTGCTGATGTGCACAGGAGTGTATGATTGAGTTGAAACCCCTCTGAGTTTCCACTCCTAAGGCAACAGCCCCCAGAAAATGGCGGGCTACAAGCTAGCTTTTTAAAAGCCCACAATGAGAGCACATCTGTGAGCCTCCTAAGGAGACTGGTGGACCAGAGAATGTCTTAGAGGCTCTGCTGAGGGACCCTCCATCCCTCAACTTCCCAGCTCTGCAGAGCTTTCTTGGTGAGCCAGTGGAGAAGAGCACCTCACTGCAGCAAGACTCAGACACATCTGACTTAGAAGCTGTTTGTCTTGCTTGGTTGAACTCCACAATACACCACCCAGCTCCTAGTATCTGCCTCTCTTGCCTCAAATGGCATCAACCACACAGACACCCAGCTGCATGGTAATCTCCCCAGTAGGGAACACAGTGAACAGACCATTCCTGCCCATTCTGCAAAATGAGGCTGGTTCTAAAGTTCAGCAGCATGGCTGCTCAGAGGCTGAGCAAGTTCCATCCTGTCTGCACAACCTCATGGGACAACCCAAAGAGCATCCTTAAGCTCCATGCTCAGTCAGCAACAGGACAACTCCTCATTCTTGGAGTCTGTCTGCATGTGCAGGTTGAGGGAGCTTGAAAGAATCCAGAGACTGGAAAGAATCAAATGTTGACTTCAAATGAAAAGCCCTGACTCCACGTGGAGGAAAACTGGCTGACTGAAGGCACCTATCATTTCTGCAGGTGGCCTCTGTCCTTTCTTCCAGTACCACAGAAGTGCTTAAAAGCTTTCTGAATACCATCTACTTCAGTACAAGCCTGGCCCTGGGCACATGAGCCAGCTGGAGCTGTGTGCAACCCAGAGAGACCTTTGTTTCAGGAGACTTCTTTAAGCCAAGAAAGCATCAAAGAGTTGAGCTGGCAGTTTGGTGAGCAGAAACACCCAGCTCCCTGACTCCTGAGGTGTCCATGGAGCCACAGACAGAGGCAGAATCCATTCTTTGCAGGCATCCCCACAGGGCAGCATGCTCATCGTGTTCTTTAAAATGATCACGTTTCCAGTGTAAAAACTATGGACTCATTGCATCTACCCCACAGTGGTCTCACTTTTTCTTCCCAGTGGACTTGCCCCAAGTGTATGTGGGGCTGTTACTTCATTCATTTCCAAGGCTCTCACAGTCACCCATCTTTCTTGGCATATGGGAAGAATCTCTTCAGATATTCCAAATGGTGAGCTGGCAGAACTCTCTATCTTTCCAAACATGGCAGGTATGTGCGAGCTGCCCCGGCAGTGGAGGAGCCAAAAGCCTCTCAGTTACCGTCCTACCCACAGGCAGTATGTCTGCTACCCTCATGGCACTTGTGCTGGCTGCTTGGAATTTAATTGCATGTGAAAACATCAGGGAGGCACATGGACATAAAATGCGCGCACACACACACACACAAACGCACACACACACACACACGTACATATGCACACACACACACACACACATGTACACACATACACACACGTGCAAAGGAAAGCGTCCAGCATTCTGTGGGTCTCTTCAGGTCAGTGGCAGCCCCTGGAGAGTCTGGATTCTCCACATTCCTGTGGCTCAGATACTTGCAGGGGTCTCGGCTATCTCCTCCAGCCTTTGCCGAATCATTAGTCGAAGCACAGTGTACCTGGAGGCAAAACCAGCCTGAGGTAGAAGGCAGTCTGCAGTACACCCGATGTTACCCTCCCCACCATCCAAGCAACACGAGCCTGGCCTTTTGTCCCTTAGCTTTCATCACTGGCCACTCTCAGCCGCTTCATATAGCTCTCTCCACACTAGGATGAGCAGAGATAAAAGGTCAAATCCAGCCAGGTGTGTTGGCGCACGCCTTTAATCCCAGCACTCGGAAGGCAGAGGCAGGAGGATCTCTGTGAGTTCAAGGCCAGCCTTGTCTACATAGCGAGTTCCAGGCCAGCTAGGGCTACAGGGAGACCCAGTCTCAAAAAGACAAAAAGAAAAAAGGTCAAATCCGAATTACATTCTTCACTATGGTACGAAGTCTGAGAAAAGATGGATAGAAGCAGCTATCAACAGCAGAGTTGGGACCACTAAAGGCATGCAGTTCGGGAGACACTGTATAGTGCAGATGCACAGGAACCATGAATCCTCGTCTAGGCTGAAACATAGGAAACTGCCAGTATTTCGTCTTTGGGGGGAGCCTAGCAGAATGGCAACTTCATAGGTTCAACATACACCAGGACCAGCTTCTGCACTCCTACCCTGCCATGTCTCTGAGCTGTGGTACTGGAGTGGGTATCATAGCACACTGTGGGGCATAGTCTTCATGTCTGGGGCTTTGTACTGCACAGTAAAAAATATTTTTAAAGTCTAAAGACATAGTTAAGTGTTGGATAAACTGTTAATTGCTATGTTACTAATTAGTGATAACAGCAAATACAGATTTGGTGTAATTCTTCAGTGCTTAAAATCCAATGCTCTACTGGACCCATGAAAGGCTGTCTGTTCTCGACTAAATGATACAGAAATAATGACATCATCTCCGGAAAGAAGCTTTGTTGAACTTTTCAACCCAAATGAAATTTCCAGAAAAGACATTTAAGGGAAGAAGGATGGTAAGAAGGGATTCTAGAGTGGGTGGCTCAGGCCACATCCACTGCTGAGATCACCTTCCTGAAGTCCCCAGAGCCTCTGATTTTGGTTAGCAGTCCTGGCCTGACACTCCTTCAAACACAGGGTGGCAATGCTTGCCCCAGGAACTGTGGTGCCCCCTGAGATGACACCAGACTCTGTCCTCAGGGAGATTCATATGAGGGAAGCCATTATTTAAGACTTATCTCCCAAAGTTCATGTGTTTGGAACTTGACTTCCCATGGGGTGATGTTGGGTAAGTAGTAGGACCTTTAAGAGCCAAGGGCTGGAGAGTTAGCTCAGCTATTAAGAGCACTGGTTGCTCTTGCAGAGGACCCAGGTTCGATTCCCAGCACCAAAATGGTGACTAACAACTGTCTATAACTCCAATTCCAGGGCATCTGCTACCCTCTTCTGATCTCCTCAGGCATTGTATGACATGGGTGCACTTACATACATGCAGAGAGGCAATACACTCGTACACATAAAATAAAATTAAAAAAATAAAATTTAGTTCGGACCCGCAAGCCTCTCTCTCTGGGTTAAGTTGATCTGCCCTCTGTGCCTTGACTCTCCAAGCCTCATTCACCCTCCCATCTCCCCCACCAGTCTCTCCTCCTAGCCTGGGTCCTGTCCCATTCCTTGTCTTGGCACCCTAGACAAATGGGGAACCACCACTGCTGCCTGATCCTTTGCACCCAGACCAACTTAGTTCCTCCTTCTTGGGTCCCCAGGAACACTCTGGGCCTGGACCCACCCTCACCTCCCTTTACTTCCCTGGGCCTGCACAACCTGCCAGCCAAGGCTGACCTTTCCTTTTCCTGATCCTTTGCATCCAGACCAACCCAGTTCCTCAGTACAGTCCCCAGGAGCCCTTGGGGCCGCTTCCTGCCCCCATCTTCCTTTGCATCTCTGGGTGGCATAGCCACCAGCTGCCCTAGACCAGCATCTTTCCTGGGCCCGGCTCCCAGGCCAGTCCAACCCCCAAATTCCTGAAGCCAAAATCTTTCCTGGAGGGATACAGACCTTAGGAGAAAGCCTGAGAACATTTGACCCACATCTGATTTGGGCCTCTGTGGGAACTCCTGAAGACAAAAGCAATCTGGCCACTCCAATATAAAATCAAAAGAGAGAACAAAGGAAGGCTTGAGTCTCACACAAGAATCAGAAACTACCAAAGAAATCCATGTGTCAAAGTCACAGAGAAAAAATAATAACACAAAAACCAAAATAATATATCCTCACCAAGTACCAACAGTCCTCTAGAGGAGTACAATGAGAGCTCCCTAGAGATAACACAGGACATGGAACTCAAAAGAACAATTATAAACATGATTAAATAATTCAGTGAATTTAAAGAACACACAAATAGAGTACTCAAAGAACTGACTGAATGAATGCAGAAAAGAGAAATACTGAAGAATACTCAGGCTGAAATGAAGAAGGAAGTGAAACGCTCAGTAAGCCAATTAGAAACGACAGGAGAAAGCCTCAACAACAGGATGAACGAAATGGAAAACAGAGTATCAAGACTGGAAGATAAAGTGGATGAACTAGACCACTCAAGCAAAGATTATGAAAAATTTAAGAAATCACAAGAATGGAATCTGCATGAATTGTGTGACACCATAAAAAGACCAAACTTTCGAATCATAGGCACACAGGAAGGAGAAGAATCCCAAGATAATGGCATGGACCAGATCTTCAACAGAATCGTGGAAGAAAATTTCCCAAAATTAAAGAAAGATATGCCCATACAAATACAAGAAGCATATAGAACACCAA
>NW_008340856.1:1054531-1055328 GCF_000622305.1 Nannospalax galili
AGCAGGGCAGGGAAAACAAAAGAAGCCACATCCTAAAGGCAAGCCAAGTTTAAAAAGTGACTGAATAGAACCAGGAAAATGAACAGCAGACTCTAATCTTATCTAAAGGAATATTGACAACTGATTGCGCTAGATAAGGAACAGCTGACCTTCCTAAAACAAAGACCTCTAGATAGGCTGACTAGATTCACCAGAAGGGCAAGTAGTGGGGAATGGCTGGGGGTGCTGACAACATAGCAGACAGTAGCAGGGATATGAGGGTATAAGGGCTCTAGTTGCAGGGAGGGAGGCTATGGGAGGGTGCCATCTGGAAAGTGGGTGTATAAGAAGTTGAATAAGACGGTTTTGGGATGTTCTGTGTGACATACACACACAAAAAAAAAATCAACAAATTTTTTAAAATGTATATATTTGAGGAGGAAGCATGGAAATTTACGTCATGGTAATTAGTAAAGGTGATAAACATTACCACTGAAATCTACTCGATGACTTTATAGACATACACAGGCACCAAGGATCCAAGTGCAACCGATTATGACTAGTAATATTCAGATACATACAGATTAGAGATGCATGAGCCAGCATCCCAGTGTTAGTAGCAAAAACAATGAGTCTTTCTGCAAGGAACAATATATTCTACAATGAACTGGAGATCTTTTTTAAAGGTTAAAAAACCATTCAATTTTCTCTTACAGGGTTTATACTGAGTTCAATGTTGTATAACTGTATTAACTCAACTGTGAACCTAAAAATTTACAGCCACTTTTGAAAGAGATATATCTTTGCTCTGGAAATCG
>NW_008340856.1:1055431-1106761 GCF_000622305.1 Nannospalax galili
TAGATGTGAAAAACATTACCACTGAAATCTACCTGACAATTTTATATTCATGCTCAAATGGCAAGGAGCTCAGAAAGTAACCAACTGTGACTAGTAATAATCAGATATATAGAGATTAGAAACGCATGTGCAAACATCTTAATGTCAATTGCATTAAAATGAATTTTTCTGTATGAAACTGTGTATTTTAATAATGAAATGGAGATCTTTTTTAAAGGTTAAAACCTCACTTAATTCTTTGTCTTACAGGGTTTATACTGAGTACAATATTATATAACTGTAATAATTCAACTGTAAACCTAAAATTTTACTGCCAATTTTGAAAGACAGGCATCTTAACTCAGGAAATTGTTGTTGACTATGTCAGTGCTGTTGTAATGAAATGCTTCTTCTAAGTATGTGGTTATTAAATAAATAGTTTTAAAAAATAAATAAATAAAATTTAAGAAAAGAAGTGGAGCCTAACAAAATGTGGTTCTAAGACTAGGGCACTGCCCTTGTTGGGAATTAATATAGTTCTTACAGGACTCTAGTCAGTTCTTTTAATTTTCTTGTTTTTATTTTATGTGGATAAGTGTATTGCCTGCATGCATGTAAGTGTACCTGTGTTGTGCAATGCCTTCAGAGGCCAGGAGAGCAATTCAGATCACTGGAACTGGAGTTACAGATGGTTTTTAGCTGTCATGTAGGTGCTGGGAACTGAACCCAGGTCCTCTGCAGGGGCAGCCAGTGTTCTTAACCATTGAGCCATCTCTCCAACACCCCTCTCCCCAGTTAGTTCTTAAAAGAGCAAGTTGCTAATAAAAGAGTAATCAGCCCCTGAGTCCCTCTCTGGCTTCCTGTCTCACGTGATCACATGCTGGCACCACTGTCAGGCCATCTGCCATAATGCCCTCACCAGAGCCAGACTGTCAGCTAAATAAAACTCTTTTCTTTTCAAATTTCCCAGCCCAAGTGTGTTGTTACAGCAACAATGGACTAACACACAGAATAAAGTCACCTCCCCTATTTCTGAATCCACTCAAAGAGATTTTAAAGCAATACCTTCTTTCCCAGAGTTCTTTCATAAAAGGGGAAGAAAAGGCATTTTGATATCGCTACCAAAATAAGCAAGTGACACCAGAAGCAGGGAAGCAGCTCACTGAAGTGGTCCTGTCCCCACATGAGACCCACATCTGTCCAAGAGCAGAAGATTCTTGAGGTCCAGTGTGTGCGGCATCCTAGGCTCTGCCGCTTTGAGGCACCTGCACCCTCTTGTTGGAGCCCCAGAGACCCACCCAGCACCCCGAGGCCATGCTTACCTGCGCATTAGCTTCTTAACTTCCCGGTCTTCTTCCTCCTGGAGCTTCTGAATGAAGCTTTTAAGGACCGGCATCTCGAATTTTATGTACTGGGCCACCTGTGGAGGAAGAAATCAGACCCACGGTGGTGTTAGCCAAATTCTTTTTGTCGTTGCTTTCCATCAGTGCTCTATTTTTCCATTAACTCGGGACTTCCTTAAAGGCAAGAGCCAAACCTCATTCTTCTCAAGGCTGGCAAGTGGTCTGCAGCGAAGCTTCTTGTGTTTATATGACACCCTCTTTAAACTGCTCAGTTCTCATCTCACCATTGCAATCCACAACCCTGGTAAACTCCAACAGAAAAGCACTTTCCCTTGCTCTAGTGATGCCAAGAACGAGTTCATAATATTTAACAAACTCCTGGGCTGGGAGTATAGCCTAGCACGGGAGAAACTCCAGGTTTTATCCCCCAAAGCTAAAAAACAAAACCCCAAACAAAAAACTCACCTATAATAAACTACTGTTTGGGCATGATATAGGTACATCTCTGTGAGACTGAGGCCAACCTGGTCTACATAGAGAGTTACAGGGCATCTGGGGCTGCAGGGAGACCCTGTCTCAAGAAACAAAACAAGGGGACTAAAGAGATGGCTCAGTGGTTAAGAGCACTGGCTGTTCTTCCAGACGACCCAGGTTTGGTTCCCAGCACCCACATGGCGGCTAACAACCATCCTCTTCAATTCCAAGGGATGTGATGTCCTCTTCTGGTCTTTGTGGGCATTGTATGTACATGGTACACTTACATGCAGGCAAAACACTTATATAAATAAAAATTTAAAAATAAAAAACTGCACTGTTCTCAAGAGAATATGAGGAACTGTCACAGCACAGCATGTCTGAGCTTGGCTAGGTGACTGTGGCCACCAGAACGCCTGCAGACATGACACACTCTAGATCTAAGTAGAGCCTTTAAATACAGTGGTTTGAAATACTTTTTGAAATTATTTATCATATGTATTTGATGTGCGTTCGTGTACATGTTTGTGTTTATATGAACATGCATGTAAATGGGCTCACGTGGTGTAGGTCAGAGGACAGCCTCGTGTGCCCAGCCTCCACATCTTCCACCATGGATGAGACAGGGTCTCTTATTGTTTGCTACTGCATACACAACAGGCTAGGCAGCCCAAGAGCCCCTCAGGGCTCTCCCATCTCCACCTCCCATTTTGCTCTGGGAGCACTGAGATTACAGACACATGCCACTGCTTTATGTGAGTTCAAGGGCTTTGAACTCAGGTCCTCACATTTGTGCAGTGCTTTACCCACTTAGCCGTCTGCTTAGCCCCAGACTCATTTCTCTGGTTCCAGTCAACTGCTGTGAGGAGGAGTACAACGCAGGCAGCCGCAGCCCTTCAGCCTGGGTCTAAGGTACACAACGCTGACCCATCCTACCCCAGATCCTAGCACAGGCCACTGCTGCCAGCCAGAAGGATCATGAGAAAAAAAATGTGAGTGACTGTCAGAAGCTATCAGATTTGGGGGTGCTTGTTACTGTGTAAACTGACACCTAAGAAAAGAAATTCACAGTTGACTTCTCGGTGTGAAGAAAGTGTTTCTAAAAGTTCTCAAAGCTCTCTCAATACTCATGAAAGGTTCAAGAAATTCATTTCTTTTGTGTAAACTATTTTCTGCTGGAGCATTCTCTAACAATTCCCACAAAGCTTACCCTCAATTGGTGTCAAAAGAACCTGATATCAAAGAATGGTAGTCAAAAGGGACATTGTTCTTAGTCAAAAAGTCATGTTACACCTCAACCAGCCCCCAGTCCTGCTGAGGACAGACCAGTAAGCAGAAGGGAACTCACGTCATAGGTGATTTCCTCCACCTGGTCCTTCTCCATCAGGAACACTTTGGAGACCTGCTCACACGGGCCCTGGAGGATGCGGGCGACCAGGGGGTAATCGGAGTTCTTCAGCTTCTGCTTTTCTGAAATCAACACAACCAGGAAACGCTGTGAGCTGAGCCTAAGACCTTTCTCACCATGAATGGTGGACAACTCAGGGGTCCAAATGGACCAGGCACCTTAGAAAATTCAGCCTCACAAGTCAGGAGACTGTTTTGCAATTAACTATTCAACAGCTGTTGTTAAAGCAATGCCCCTCCTTCCCTCACTACCCATGTGTCAAGCCCTTTGGAAGATGCCACTAGGGAGGAATTGGGTGTCTGCCCCTAGAGAAAATTTAGTTCATTTTCTAATAGGCAATTACATTTTGGGGTGTAATGTTACTGCCCCCTATGGCAATCCCCAAGGGACTTGTCCAGCAAGCCCAGTAGCCTTGGAGACAATGTTTGGAAGTTTCTAAAACCCCAACGACAGGTAAATAGGGCAGAGTATTTTTTTTCAACTTGCTATTTTGAGTTAATTGAAAGTTGTGAAGTGCACTGTGTTTAGACTCACCACCGCTGGTGTGGACCACATACAAAGCAAACTCCTCTGCTGAATTCTCAATCTGAATCAGGAGCAAAAGAGACTTGTTGAAAGTATGTACTGAAGGATCCTAGCCTTGAGCCCTTCCTGCTGCCTCAACTCTGCAAAGCTAGATTCTAGGCTTCTGCAAAAGGCCTTTTATTTACAACTCTGAAAAATAATGAAGAGATGCGGCAGGCAGACAACTTTATATAATGCCAGATAATACCACCTGAGCATCCTCTACTTGAAGTGCTTGGGGTAAGAAATGTTTCAGATTTCAGAGGTTTTCAGGTTTTGAATTATCTGCATAAACGTTTGCCAGTTGAGTATTTCCAATCCAAATATCTGAAGTTTCTGATGTTGGTGCATTTCAGATTTCGAGCTTTTGGACTGGGGATGCTCAACTAGTAAGAACGCATCATAATGTAAAGGCTCACACACTTCACATGTGTTAACTCATCTCATCCCATAACATGTGCCTACCATCCTCCTTTTACAGATAAAGCATGAACACAGAGATTAAGACACTTGTCCTACTCAGCCAGCTTGCAGATGATGTGTAGGGACTAAACCCAGAGCCTTGTGTCTTAAGTTGCACCAGCTTCCATGAAAAATAAGAATACTCAAGCCAGTAAGATAGCTAAGTGGGTAAGGGCAGTTTTTATAGAAGTCTGATGACTCGTGTTGGATCCTTTGAACCTAAAGGTGGAAGGAGGGAAAATGACTCCACAAAGCTGTCCTCTGGCCTCCACACATGTGCTGTTGCACATACTCCTGAACATATACATCATGTGTTCATACACACACCCCACCCATACATACACAGATAATAAGTAAAAAACAATTTAAAAAACAAGATTTCCAGGGCTGAGAGTGTTAGTAGTGCAAAAGTTACAGAACATGTGTGAAGTCTTGGGTTAGACTCCTAGCACCATAAAAAAGAAACAGATAAAAATAAAATGTTTTCAGAGATGGCTCAGTGGTTAAGAGCACTTGCTGCTCTTCTGGAGGACCTGAGTTCGGTTCCCAGCACCCACACTGGGTGGTTCACAATCACCTGTACTCTAGCTCCAAGGGGATCCAAAACCATCTTCTGGCCTCTGTGGGCACCTATACACCTGGCATATATAGACATATACACATACACATAAGTTTAAAAGTAAATAAATAAAACTATTTTTAAAATGAATATTAGCCAGACATGATGGCTCATACCTCTAGTCCCAGCTACTTGGGAGGCTGAAGCCAAAGAGTGTCTTGAGTCCAGAAGTTTGAGACCAACCTTGGCAAATAGTGCAGCCTCATCTCAAACAATACTAATACTACTACTAATAATAATAAAACAAACTAACAAATAAATAAATAGACAGTGTCTGTGATGGCTAGTTTTGTCTTCTTAGAAGAATTATTTTATCTGTATGTGTGTTTTGCCTGCATGTATGTAACTGTACCCATGTCATGCAATGCCTGCAAAGGCCAGAAGAGGGCATCAGAGTCCCCTGGACCTGGAGTTATGGACACCTGCCAGCTGCCATGTGGGTGCTGGAGCCAGAACCCAGGTCATCTGCAAGAGCAGCCAGTGCTCGTAACTGCTAAGCCATCTCTATAGCCCCTAGTTTTGCCATCTTGACACAATCTAGAATCACCAGAGAAGGGAGTCTCAACAAGGGACTGTATAGATTAGATTGGCCTATGGGCCTGTGGGTGTGGGAATTATCTTGATTACATTAATTGAGGTGGGAAGATCCACCCACCGTGGAAGACACCAATCCCTGGGTAGGGGATTCAGAATTGTGGGGAAGCAGGTATGCATTAATTCACTGCTCTCTGCTCTTGAGTGTGGATATGACCAGCTGTCTCAAGTTCCTACCACTGTGATTTCCCAGCAATGAAGGAAACCTGAACTGTGAGCTAAAACAAACCTTCTCCCCTAAGTCGCTTCTGTTAGGGCGTTTTATCTCAGCAACAGAAGTGAAACTAGGACATTCTTCAAAAGAGTTATAAGGATATTGAAAAACAGAGTAACAAGACCTTAAAAGCACCAAGCACATCTATTAAGAGCCTGCAACATTGTTCTAGAAGTCGTCTGTGTGCTGAGCCCCAGAGCTGCGTGTCAGGAGCCAGGCTCATAGATGGTGGCCCATGAAGTGCCTGAGGGTGGTGCTTCTCTGACTTTGTGGGCAAAACTGCAGGCCTGGTACGAGGCTTCCTGACCTTTTCTGGGAGTTACTGACTTAGCAGGTCTGGGATAGGCCAGAGAATCTGCTTTTCCAACACGCTTCTGGATGATGTTGGTGCTGTGGGTCTACCTTGAACAAGGTTCCAAAGAGCCCAAACCACCCTCTAGCCAGCATACCCAAAACTGCTTACTCTCCAACTCCCCCACAGATCCCAGGGCTCACAGCCAGCAGAGGGAACTTACCTTAAACTTGTTGAGCAGCAGCCTCAGGACCTGTGGGGTGGTCATGGTGCTGTTGATGCGGACATTGGTGACAGAGCCATAGGCTGGTGTGAATACTGATGTCTGTCAACAGAGGGGTCTGGCTTAGTGTAGGAGTAGGGACAAAGATAGAGCATTAAAACTCTAGTAGGTATAGGGTACAGGGACAACAGTACTCAAAATGTGCTTGAGAGGGGACCCTGGCATTCTGGTCAGTATCAGGCTTCAATGTAGACAAAGTGGCCCTCAAGGTCTGCCTAACTTGGGCTGTGCCCCTGGCTCAGGATGGAGTCTCCGAAGAGCAGGGTTGGGGTGGGTAGTAAAGTAAATAAGTAAAACAAGTGGGTAGTAGAGTAAGTAAGTAAGACCAGCCAAGTAAAATAAAACAAAGATCCTTCTGGTGGGAGTTTAGCATAAGGTGGTCTCTGGCCACCCTCCTATCAGGCACTTGCTTCTGGAGGTAGAATTTGAACCAAGCAGCAGAAACAAGAGAGGGGTCAGATAGCTTGGGTCCCCATGATGGCCGTGTGTCAGCTGAGACTTCCAGCTTTGCTCAAAGACTGACTTCGGCTCAACGGAAAGTCAGACCAATGTAAGAAATAAATCATTATAGTCTACTTTCAGTTTGATGTACATTGGAGAGTCACAGATAAGCAGTAGGCCCCTGTCTTCCCTAACTGGCATCTGGTGTTTGCTTGTCTAGACCCTCTCATTTGATCCTAGGGTTGAGATGTTGTAAGCAGTCTGCTACATGACTGAGCCCATGTATCAGAAAAGGGGGAAATTTCAAGCCCCAGGATATATATTAGAACCAATAGGGTAGGGGTCTGGGAAGGAGGCGATATTAGACACTAGGAAGATTGGACTTCCCTGAAGAACCCAGTCAATGAGGAATTCAGGGGCAGTGAATGCGATTAGGAATATAAAAACCACTGCTCGGTGTCAAATCAGCTTGTCAGACTTTCCTGCCTTTTCTCCAGGCGGACACTCAACTTTGCAAGTTTATAAAATAAACTGCTTGTTTTCACAACTTACAGACAGAATAGAAAATCCTTGGTTTCCCAAGCATCCCACCAGGGACCACATGGCTGTAGTGCTGAAGTGACTGATGCCCTGGAAGTGGTGATGTCCCTGGGGCTGCCCCCTCCCCCAAAACCACTCTACCTTGTGGTTGTAGAAATGTCCATTGATGGAGAAGCGATGACGTCTGATCCGCCGCTGATCACTGGGTGTCCTCACATTGCCACGGCGACGTACCCCAACATCACTGCGAGTGCGCATCAGCTGTGGCGTGTCCTCCTGCACAGGCTTCAGGCCCCTGGAGTCTGAGGAAAGGGGGAAATGAGCTGAGCCAGATCCTGGGCTCAGACCCCAGTTCTACACTGCCTTTTCCTGGCCTCTTTGTGCCTAGTTTTCTGAAGGGGTAACAAGAGCACCGATCTTACAGAATCATAGTGAGGGCTTAAACAACTTAATACACATACAACACTTGGAACAGTGCCTGGCACAGGCCAAGTGTGATCTAAGATCTTGCCAGATAGTGCAAATGAATGGTCGCAGGGCACAGCATGGGAGAACCTGAAAGGTGGTATGCTGGTGAAACCAGCCAGTTACTAGAAGACCTGCGCTGTGTGATTCCACTCATGTGAGGTGCTCAAAGTGGACAAAATCCCAGAGACAGAAAGTTAAATTGGCTGAGGAACTGCGGAATGGGGTTACTGCTCAGTGGCACAGACTTAACTGGGGCTTTTCATCTTGTTATGTTTCGCAGTGTGAGAGGTCAAAGCCTTGCATATGTGAGGCAACTGCTCTACCACTAAGCCCAAGTTCCAGTTTCATAAGATGAAGGAAATTTCAGAGATGACCAGTAGTGATGGCTGTACAATATTAATGAATGTATTTATCCCACCACACTTTGCAATGGCTAAGACTGAAACGTTACAGATATTTCACAATAAAATTGAGAAAATGTTTAATAGAGCACTAAATGTAAGTAGTTGGGTCTCTATGCATATCTAGTATAAACACTGAATCAGGCTTGGTGTGCTAGTGCACGCCCTTAATCCTAGCACTCAGGAGGCAGAGACAGGAGGATCTCTGTAGTTCAGGCCCTTTTACTCTACATAGTGAGTTCCTGGCCAGCCAGGGCTACATAGTAAGGCCAGGCCTCAAAAAAGCAAAATAAGGGGCTGAGAGATAACTCAGCAGTTAAGAGCACTGACTCTTACAGAGGTCCCAGGTTTGGTTCCCAGCACCCACACGGTGGCTAACAACCATCTGTGACTCCAGGGGAGCTGACACCCTCTTTTGGCTTCTGCAGGCATTGCACGCATGGGTATACTTACATGCAGGCAAAACATTCATACACGTAAAATAGAAATAAATAAATCAAATAAACAAAAACATTGAATTAAGCAACTGATGAAGTACAAGATTGATCTGCTTTTAGTGAAATATGTTTAGCTCAAGTTTTATATAGAGATAGCATATAAATGTATAGATTACAGACATTTTACATATGTAAAGATTGGCAAATTACAAATACACATCACCTCATGGCCAGCAATCCTACCAGCGAGAATCCCATGGACACACTGACCCCTGTGTGAAGTGCCAGCTGCAGAGGCCGACATGGTCTATGAAAGCAAAGACTGTGGCTTTACGGTGATCAAAGAGTCATTGTCCACACACGTAATACTGCGGCACTGGGCAGGACAAGGAAGGCTTTACGAACTTGCACAGAACAAGCTCCATGATGAACTGGTACATGGAAACAGCGCTGTGCTAAATGCTAAAGGTGCTAAAGGAGTAAGGGAAGAGGCTGCATGTCACTCCAGAAGTGTAGCGGGCCATCCACCTGGATCCGAGTGCATCTTCTCATGTCATCAGGAAGGATGGAGCAGGCTACTTCAAGGGAGGAGGTAGGAGATTTTAAATTCTTTCCTTTTAACAGTCTTGAATCATGTGCATTTCATACATTTACCAAGAAAGTGACCATTCAAAGCATCTATCACAGCAGCTGTCACCAGCTGACCGAGCTGGAGGTGCCTCCTCTGCTCACGTACCTGTGGGGCCAGGTGTCTCACTGCTGTCAGAAGGGGAATCCATTTCTGAAATCTGAACCTTGGGGATGGTCAGGGGCTTCAGGATGGTGCTAGGGGCAGCAAACAAAAAAGACAGAGTCTGGTTTAGCCCCTTTGAGGACACATCCTTTTCTACAGCAGGAGCATTGCTCACACCAGGCAGGGTACCAGCACGTCAGGCAAGAAAGATGCAGGCAGACCTTGCTGAGCATCCAGGAGGCTAGTCCAGCTCCCGATCTATACGCTGGGAGGGAGTGGGGAGCTCAGGAAAAAGAAAATATTCTTTCCTCACATCTGCAGCAACACAAGCATTCAATTCATCAGATCCAGAAGGGAGAACACCCCAAAACAAAGCCTGTGTGTGGCCTGCACTGGGTTTCAAAGCACGTGTGGGGTCTATGGCTCATTAGAAAAACCCTAATAACAGCTATTTGTTTCTCAGAACAGGACTCCAGTCTGGGTTTATTTCTGTTGGAGGAGTAACTCATAAATTGCTTTTCACATCTACAGGGAGTGGAAGGCACTAGGCTGTCTACCCTGAGGGTCAGAACAGGCACCAATCGCTGCTCTCAGAGTGGCAAGCTGGAGAAAGGGTCACAGCAGACAGTCTGAGCTAAGACCTGGATTTGCTGTGATAACTGGTGAAACCTCCTCAAAGCCAAAGAGAGAGCACTGGAGGCAGCTCAGAACACACCCAAACTCAACAGAGGGTTGGTCAGAAGGAAGAACAGTTGACCCTTGGGACCACAAAGAGAACTGGAGCTTCCTGGAGCCCAGTAGAAACAGGCTCGTGTTCTAGGGATGATGGTTTTAAGGGAGGCCTGAAAATCCAAAAGAATTTCTCTTCAGAGCTTCTGATCTAGCATGGATCTAGTCTGAGCCCCTCAGAGACTGACAGAAACTTGGCCCAGATTGGCCCCTCACACTTCCTGATCCAAAACAGAAACTGGCCTCAGCATCCTCCTAAACACAGTCCTCCAGCCATCACTTAAGTTCACTGGAATCTGGGACATGCTCCTGAAAGCCCTTAAAGTATTTACAGGTTTCAAGGACCAGCCTGATGTCACAAGAAGGACGAGGAGCCAAGAATGCAGACAAAGACCTGTGCCACCCCTGCCTGGGCACCACAGGCAAATTAAGTTTTTCAGATCATCTCCTGTGAGGAATAGAATATAACAATCTATAGGTCAGAGTCAAAAATGGCAGTTTGGCCCACTGGAAGCCAAATACAGCGCAAGTGCTGACAGTAACAGAACCCAAAGAGCCCTGACCAGGCACCAGCCCCCCGCAAAGCCCACTGGGCTGGGCAACAACTTCCCTCCTTGAATTCTCTTGGCAAGAGCCCAGATCAGTCCCAGGGTTTGGCTGTTCTTAGATGTTTCTTAACAGAGGAGAAAGATACACTCAGCCTTGGAATGCAACTATGTTCCAAACAGCCGGAGGGAGGGCTTGGTTCCTCTTTTAACGCATCTCTGTGGTTTTGGAGAAGGCAGCACACTCCACCCAGGCTCTGGCCTGAAGCTGCCAATCTCAGCAAGTTTCAGGGGGAACAAAGCTAATCACTTGACCCTAAAACAAGTCCTGGAGAAAGCGAAAAGGGTGTGCCTTTGCACCCAGCTACTCACTTGACCATGAAGGGGAAGGACAGACAAGTCTCCAAGGACCTTGTGGTGAGGACATGGAGGGCATCTTCCAGCCTGTACCATGACTTAATTCTAGGTGCACAGCAGCCCTTGGCTGACCTCACTTGGCTGGCTCCGGCATTCCGTTTTGTCCTTGGGCTCCACCACGACCAAGAGAGTTCTGGTCAGCAGGTTCAAGCCCTAGATGTCCCTGGAGCAGGGCCATTCTAATTGGGAGGATATGTGTGGGTTGGCACCCTCTCAGAAGCCTGCAAGCTTGGCTCAGTGAAGCACTAAAAAGAACCCTAAAGGAGTTAGAAGGGTGGTTAAGGAGTTAAGAACACAGGCTGTTCTTCCAGAGGACCCAGGTTTGATTCCCACAGTCTATAACTCCAGTTCCAGAGGATCTGACACCCTCTCTGGCCTCCATGAGCTCTGCATGACATGGGTGCACTTACATACATTCAGGCAAAACAGTCATACACATAAAATAAAAATAAATGTTTTTTTTTAAAGATCCCTGGAGACTCCAAAGATCTCCATGAGGGAGGACCCACTGGCACCCAGGCCTCACAGCATCCCCTCACCCTGCAGACTCAGCACCGTCCCTCTTCACTCTGACCTCAGTGACTGTGGGAGACAGCCCAGAGGCCCCTTTCTCACCACCCCAAGACCACAGTAGGGAGCAGTGGAGGTGGTGAGGACTGGGACCAGGGTCCCATTTGCTGGAAGATGATGTTTTACACTCGAGGGGACACCAGGAACCCCAGAAAGACACCTCCAAACTCTTCTCTTTCACTCACCCCTGAGCGCCCAGGTTGCAGCCAGAGTGCCAGGAGGAGGAGGACGGAGGTGGGCGGATGCGCTCGTGGTCATCCTGCATCTGCAGCCGGATGGGCCTGCGCAGCCCCCAGGAGATGTTCAGCAGCCCCTCAACGATGAATTCATCTTCTTCCTGCCATGAGCAGCCAGTAAGCTGAGCCCGGAGCATATCCACAGGATGTGAGCAGTAAACACAGTCCCGGCTCTGAGGCAGGCTCTGTTGTAAAGGTCCCCCACCCCAAGTGCTCTGCAGCTGACCTCAAAGATCAAAACAAAAGTAGCTATGAAGTGGCTGCAGCCCAGGGAGAGCTCCTGCCAGCGTGTGGGAGCCTTCTGTTGGGTCCGTAGCATCACACACAAAAAGCTTCTTTGAAATTGAAGTATATATGTGCAATACATCAGATGTTTTTACTGCCTTTAGCCTAACAGCTTTTAAGAAATCAGAATACAGTGGTCAGGTATGATATAGCTCATGCCGATAGTGCCTGTACTCAGGAGGCTGAGGCAGGAGAATTGCCATGAGTTCTAGGTTAGCTGGGCTATATAGTGAGTTCCAGGTCAGTCTGAGCTACAGAGTGAGAAAAGACAAGGAAGGGAGGAGGGAAGAAGGAGGGGGGGGACGGGGAAGGGAGGAGGGAAGAAGGAAGGGCTGGGGGGGAAGGGAGGGACAAACAGAGGGAAGGAAAAAGGGAGGGAAGGATGATCATAACACATCTTTTAAAAAGTTGAGACCGGGGGCTGGAGAGACAGCTCAGCAGTGAAGAGCAGGTTTGATTCCCAGCACCCACATGGCGGCTATGAACCGTCCTTAACTCCAGTTCCAGGGGAATCCGACACCCTCTTCTGATCTCCATGGCATTGCACAACACGGGTGCATGCACATACATGCAGGCAATACACTCATACACATAATATAAAAGTAATAAAAAAAAAAGTTGAGACTGGGGGCTGGAGAGATCAGTGGTTAAGAGCACTGACCGCTCTTGCAGAGGACCTGGGTTCGATTCCCAGCACCCACATAGTGGTTAACAACCATCTGTAGTTCTAGTTCCAGAGGATCTGATGCCTTCTTCTGACCTTGGAGGGCACTGCATGACATGGGAGCACTTACACACATGCAGACAATACACTCATACACATAAAATAAAAATAACAAATAAAATATTTTTTAAAATGTTGAGACTGGAAGCGGACATGATAACATACTCCTTTAATCCTAGGCACATGAATCTCTGTGAGATCAAAGTTTGCCTGGTCTATATATCGAGTTCTAGGCTACCTAGAGCTACAGGGAGACCATGTCTCAAAAAAAAAAAAAAAGCAAAAATATTTGTTTGGGGCTGGAAAGATGGCTCAGTGGTTAAGAGCACAGGCTGCCCGTGCAGAGAACTGGCTTTAGAAGCAAGAACTAAATCCTTAAACTGGCTGTTTTCCCCTCCTGTCACCAAAAGTAGTATGTCTTCGCCTTAACATAGCAATCCGGCATGACTGGTGCAGGAGAGCCAAAGCGACATTTCCTCAGGTTACTACAGAACACTAGCTCCTCCACTTAGGGCTGTTGCCTTAAAAGGGTATCAAGTGGTCGTGAGCAGCCTTGCTAATATGTTTTTTTAGCAGAACTTTCCAGTGCTAATAATAAGCTAACACCCCACTATAACTCTGCAAGAGATGAATGAATCCTCCAGGAATTCCAAAGTTATACTCAAAGGTTGTTGACTAACAAGAAGTTGAATGTGAAAACCTTTCTGAGGGCAGAACCTCCTGTCTCTTCAGACTGTGAGACTCTCAAGTCATGTGGCCTCTGAGAGTTTACGAAATCAAGCTCATGTATTAAATGCTTGGTCCTCATCTGGTGGAACTGTTTGGGGAGGTGGCAGAAACTTTTGGAGGTGGGGGCCTGGCTGGAGGAAGCAGGTCACCTAGGGGAGAGCCTTTGAAGGTTCTATCTGTTCTCCAGTGCTGTCCTGTGTTGCTGTAAAACTTCCTGTTTCCCTTGAGGTGAAGAAGTTCCTCGCCACAACTGCCACCACCACGACTGCCTGAGCACACAGGGCCAAGCAGCCATGGACCAAACCCTCTGAAACTGTGAGCCAAAATAAATCTTTTCTCCTTTTAAGTTGTCAGGTATTGAGTTCACAGCTACACAGAGTAACTAATCCGAGGACAGACCAGGACAGCTGTGCAAGGACAAGGCTCTTGCTCATGGCCCAGACAGCAATCAATGCCCCATAAAGATAAGGTTTCTTTTCTCCCTTCTGAACCCAAGCCCCAGTAACGGTCATAGGAGTCAGTGCTGAGCCATGACCACAGCTTCAGGACATCTGCTCAGTGAACAACTGAGCTGGGCTAAAGTATTGTCCTTGGGAGGACGGGGAGATAAGACAAGATGGGAAAGGAACAGGAACAACTTTAGGGCCTTGGGGATCTTGAGGAGAAAAGCTTTATGTAAGCAGGGGTGTTTCTGTGGCTTCTGACTGGCCAGACAACCTTCCCTTGCCTCCCTGCAGGATGGAATTTATCCCACAACAGGACTCTGCATAAGTGAAGTTCTTTAAGGGACACAGGAAAGGCCTTTGTATCCTATATCCTAGCCGCCAATAGCTTACCCATCACCTGCTCTGTTTCTATGGATTAAATCTCCATGGTCTGATAAGCTGAAAATTGCTTGAGAGGGTATTACACATGCCTTCTAATCAAGGACACTTGAGTATGAATTACTCTAAGACACGTCTGTATAGCTCAGCATCTGATAACAGGCTTTAGAGAAACAGATATGGGATGAGTAAGCTTAGCTTTGTGATAGGGACTGGGCAATCCTCCCACAGGGAAGCCTCTAGAATAGAAAAACTCACCCTTTCTAGAACAAAACTGGGCCTAGAACATGCTTCCAAAGAATCCCAAGGACACCCACTGCCATCCCAAGTGATAGGTTATAAGCTGTGGCAGGAGAAACAAGGTTGTCTGGGGAGCTCAGGGTCCCTGAGGCCCATGACACATGGAGAGACTGGGCCCCACCAGGGCAGGAGCTTCCAAACCTACCATGGGGACACCTTACCTCTCGGTGTCGGAGCTGCAGGTTCTGTCCTTCATAATACAAGTTGTAGGTCTTGAGATGTAGAAGAAGCTCGTTCCTTGGGGGGAAATTACATTCTCAGCCGACGCCAGCACAGTGCAGTCATTCTTTGCTTTGCTCACCCCCCAACATGGCCTCAGTGGTCCTTTGAGTGCATGTCTACATGGGTGCACATGTGTATACACACACACAAACACACACACAGAATTCTGCAGCAACCACCCTATCAAATCTTCCTCCAGGACCAAGGTCAAAACAAATGTTAAGGAGCAGCCCCGAGATGGAGGTCAGCCTGGTCTACAGAGCAAGTTCCAGGCCAGCTGGGGTTACAAGACCCTGTCTCAAAAAGAGAAAAAGAAGAAACAGCAACACTGGAGTGTCATCGCAGCCACAGGGTAGCTGGCAGACAGAGGAGGTTAGCATCTCTACCAGCCTGACCAGGTCGTAGATAAAACGGAAGCAGCTGTAAGTCACAGATTCAGAGGCAAACACCCTTCCAAGTCCCAACGGGCTCTCCTGCTTCTCTTTGGAGTTTCCTTCCTCATGCATGCTGTGAGCAAGGACAGGTTGACTGCTATTGGTTTTCACAATCTCACATGCTGCTAGCCTTTTCTGAAAGTTAACTGGGCTTCATTGACAAAACTCTACGATATGCTGAAGAACTAATGAACGCCCAGCAACAGAATAGACGAATAAAATAAGTTATTGGCACACAGTAGAATATTATACAGAGATGAATATATGAACGTACTACATAAAATAAATGAGTCCTGCGTGTGTTGTGTTAAGTGGGAGAAGTGAGACACCTTGAGGAGCAGTGAGTGGAAATGGGCAGGAGGAGGCCTCAGGGCTGGTAAACTACTCTTGACACATACATGTGCCTCCTGTGTATGGAACAGTGCTGTTTCTGCACTCCAAGAGGAATGCAAAGCCACAGAGCCTGGAGAAGCTGCCTGTCTTATGTGTTTGCCTCTTCCCAGGCAGGAGGTAACAGCTCAGCCCTTCTCAACTCAGCCAGCCAATGGAGAGATTTTGGATCAAAATTCTAAGAAACTCCAGACAAGTTAGACATAGATAAAGGAGTTATTCTACCCAAGCTAGACTGAATTAGTGAAGAACTCAATTCCATATAACCTCAACTAAAAGATCATTGTCTGCTGTCCAAAATTCCTGCTCACTAGGAGTCCCTGGGAAAACCCTTCAGGGAAAAGGTAAAAACGTTCTGGATCTCACCCAACAGGCATGCAACCAGGTGTATCTAAAACAATTTAGTCTTAGGCTGGAGAAATGGCTAAGCACTGGTTACTCTTGCAGAGGACCCAGGTTTGAGTCCTAGTGCCCACAAGACGGCTACAACTATCTATAACTCCAGTCCCAGGGAATCCAACGCCCTCTTTTGACCTTTGTGGACATTGCATGACACAGGTGCACTTACATACATGCAGGCAATACGCTCATGCACATAAAAAAATAAAATAAAATATTTTTTAAAAATTAGTCTCAAACAAGCTAAACTTTTAAAGATGGAGAGCATTCAAGACTTAAAATCCTGGTGCTGGACATAAAGACATACATTTAGACTTGAGGAGGGACAGGCTGGAGGCATATCTTGGCAGAGTGCTTCCCTCACACATGTAAGATCCTGGGTTTGATGGGTGAGGGGGTGTATAAATTTCTACCAAACCTCTGTTGTTCTAACACAGTCTGCATCTCAGAAGCATCAATACACAGAAAGCAACAAGCCACTCTTTTTCTTTTTTCTTCCTCATAGTAGGAAATGAACAGGGCCTGAGCAATGCTAGATAAGTGCTATATTTCTGAGCTCCATCCCCAGCCTTTCTTTACTTTTATTTTGAGATGCAATCTTACTAAGTTACCCAGCCTTGCCTCAAACTTGCAATCCTCCTGCCTCAGCCTCCCAAGTAGCTGGGACTAAAGGTGAGTTCACCTCACCCAGCTGAACTTCCCTCTTTTATTCAGAGGGCACCTGTGCCTATTTCAGTCAGAACCACAGCAGCCCTTGGCACACCATCCCAGCCAGGTCTTCCCCAAGTACCATCACAGCAGGGACAATGAACAGTGTTTTCATTCACTTATGACTGCTATAACAAAATACTAGAGACCGGGGAGCTTAAAAACCACAGAAATTCACTTCTCAGTTGAATGTGATGCAGCAGATTCAGCATCTGGTGACAGCTCCTCACAGACAATGCCTTCTCCCTGCCTCCTCACATGGTAAAAGGACAAACAACACTCTTGGGTTTCTCTTCTAATCCCACTGGTGAGAGTTCCTCCCTGTCCAAGCCTTATGTCTTAATCTATCACCTTGGGGATCAGGCTTCAGTAGGAACTGGGGAGCACAAACACTCCAGCAGACAAGCAGACATCAGACAACTCGAGTCTTCCAGAAACCTTGTAGGACAGCACCAGTTTTGAACTCCCAAAAGATGCCCGGTGTCTTGTTCTGTTGACTTGCTCCCGTGCCAAGCTCAGTGGGGCGTGTTTTCCTCTCTGGCTACGGCTGTTTATCTTGCTGTTGCTCTCGCTAGTCCTAGGTCAGCTGCTTGTCTCATTCTCACATGAGATCCCCAGTTTGCTGGTGCATAGAGGAAACCCCCATCTCCCTAGAGTCCCAGCGGGGGACTGAACAGTGAGCATACACCATACAGCAAAACATCTTACTTGGAAATGTATTTATCCTGTCCACATGGGACTAGGGAAGTTTGGTTATTGTAGTCCATTCTTCCTTTCTCTTTTCATCAGAAGGAGAGGCCTGTAATTGAAAGAAGATGGAGTTTAAAGTCAGGTTGTAACCTTAGTAAAACCTGGGCAGCAAGCAGCAAGAGAAAATCAGATCTGCAGCCAGGGCTGCCCAGAGAGACCAGGGCTAATGAGACGCCACACCACCTCTGCTGGCCTCAGCCTCGAAGAAAAAATACCCCCAGGAAAGAACACTACCTCAAGTGCTCCAAGAATAAATGTCCCAGTCCAAGAGACTACCGACAGCCACACTGATCCCAAGGATGACCAACAAGCTCCTCCTTAAAAGGACCTCCTCAGCTCATAGCACAGTCTCATGCGGCAGGGATGGCCCAAAGTCTATGGGGGATGGGAAACCACCTGAGATGTCCAAATAAAGTCTTGCCCAATATACCACAGCACAGATCCATGAGTACTACCAGAGCACTCATTCATTATTGGGAAAGGCAATTCATTATTAGGAAAATAACAATGTACCAAGAAAATATGAATAATGAAACTACAGGTCTGATTCTGTTTAAAATACATGCAACAGTAAAATATACATACATTCCTGGGCACACTGGTACAAGCCTTTAATCACCCGGGAGGCAGGTGGATCTCTGTGAGTTCCAAACCAGCCAGGGCTACATAGTGAGACCCTCTCTCAAACAACAAAGAAACAAACTACATGTGTATATATTTATACATTAATGTATGTGAAAGCATTCTGAATTGCATGCCTGGGCCCTACTGACATAGCAGCTGACTGTTTTCCACTGTGGGGTCTGTCCTCTGCATTGGAAGATGTTTACCAGCTTCTCAGGCCTCTGGCCACTAAAAGTTAGTAGCTCTGCATAATCATGACAATCAAAAATGTGTCCAACACTGGGTTTAGTGACACATGCCTGCACCCAGTACTCAGGAGGCTGAAGCAGGAGGATATGAGTTTGAGACCAGCCTGGCCTACATGGTAAGTCCCATGCAAGCTTAGACTATATGGTGAGATTGTGTCTCCAAAAGGAAAGTCTCCAGACATTACTTAGGGTCCCTTTGGGTCAAAATTGGTTCTGGTTGACAG
This sequence comes from Nannospalax galili, assembly GCF_000622305.1. NCBI lineage: Eukaryota > Metazoa > Chordata > Mammalia > Rodentia > Spalacidae > Nannospalax > Nannospalax galili. The sequence goes on from NW_008340856.1 coordinate 1,074,042, forward strand.
CCACTGGCACTTACATAGATGCACATAAATGAGTGAAAGGCTAGTGTTGCCTAGGCAATGACATTATCAGCAATTTTTTTCAAATATTTTATTAAGAGAATTCTCAAAGGTAAAAATGAAAAAATATGACAGCAAACAGGTCATGGTCCATGACTACTCCATCCTTAGTATCTTACTATTTACACTATCACTACCTGCCCATCTTTACACTTTGGCCATCTTTCCTGTTACCAACCCCTGTTATTTTTGAGGTATTTAAAAGTAAATTACAGGCACCAGTCTCTCTCTCCCTTAAACGCTTCAGCATCACACCATTAAACGGAGTTCACCGTGTCTTTATGGAAACAGAAGGAGCCTGCCCTGATGATACCTTGATCTTGACCCTATGAGAACTATACCAGACCTCTGACCTGCAGCACTGTAGGACAATAAATCTCTGTTGTTTTAAGCCCCTGAGTTTGGGTAATTGTATCTGGTAACCAAAACCATGGGACATTAATACAAAGGCTCCTAAGCTATGAGGGAAAGTAGGGGACACTCAGCCCATCTGTGTGCCCAATAGTGGGACCCCCCCCAAGGACACAGTGGGGTTCTCTAGATTCTAAGTAGTCCTGTTTTTCCAAAAAGCAAACATAATCTGACTATAAAAACCTTGCAGAAGACCCGGGTTTGAATCCCAGCACCCACATGGCAGCTAACAACTGTCCAAAACTCCAGTTCTAGGGGATCCTACAGCCTCTTCTGTCCTCCGCGGGCATTGTATAACATGGGTATACTTACCTACATGCAGGCAATACACCCATACACATAAAATAAAACTAATTAAAAATACAATATTAAAAGAAAATTCTGTCACATCAGTAATGTTAGATAAAAGCCAGGCAGGGAACAGCCACAGGCTCCGCGGGCATTGCACAACACGGGTGCACTTACCTACATGCAGGCAATACATGCATACTCATAAAATAAAAAAAATATTTTTTAAAAACAGAATAAATATGTACTGTACAGAAAAGGGGGCAGACAGGCTTGAAAGCCCTTCTTTTGTAAGTGGCACTTACTCGTACCTAGTATACCTGAAAGGTCCTCTTCCTACACACTTGCATAAATATTCACTGTGCATCTAGTTGTGCAGTAGCACTTTCCAGGCAATTCCATAGCAAAGCCAGTAGTTTTTCTGTCCCTGTCCTTGGCTGTAGGTATAGTAGGAGAGGACAGGATGAGGAGACAGCTCTACCAAGGGAGGGCAGGGCCATGGTACCACACAGGAAAAGCACTTCATCTGAATTTAGTTTGGGTCCTGAGGGCTAACTGGATGCAGTGACCCCGTATCTAAGATGTCAGTGGTGAGATGGTGCTAGGGGTGGGTGTGGCCAGGCAGGAATGCACCTCAACTTCTACAGGATAAAATGTAAACTTCTGAGGTCAGAGGGCACATAAAGTCACCAGGGAGAAAACAGAGAGGGTTAGGGGGGGTGGAAGGAGAAAAGCACCTGGAGGAAGAGGAGGGGAAGTAAGAGACAAGGTATTCTGAAAGCCTGTAGAACAGGGTGCCTAAGGAGGAGGTGGTCAGTACAGCCACAGCTGGTGGCAAAGCCAGGGAAGGGATACCTGGAGCCTGACTGAAACCACATAAAGGTCATGAAGGGCTTTGACCAGGGCCGTTCTACCACCTGGCTCCAGAAATAATTTGATGAATGGTGAAGGATGAGCCTAGAGCTAGCATCCCTCTCACCCCTAACACTAGGGAAATGCTGTTCAATTCTTCCTTTGCTTAATTCGCTTCTTCCTTCCATTGCATATTCTTCTGAAAACTCTTATCCCTTCTGTCTAGCACCATTCATCCAGTCAGTCACCCTCCCATCGACCCATCATCTTCTCATTCATTCCATCTTTCCATCTTCACATCTAACATTCTGTCCATCAATACTATCATCTTCCCATCCATTCATCCATCCATCATCCTCTCATCCATCCATCTTCCTGCCCATCCATCATCCTCTCATCCATCCTTCCTTCCATCCATCCATAATCCTCTCATCTATACATCCTCCAACCCATCTATTATCCACTCAACCATCATCCTCTCATCCATCTATCCTCCTACCCATCCGTCATCCTCTCCTCTCATCCATCCATCCTTCTACCCATCCATCAGCCTCTCACCCATCTGTCCCCCTACCCATCCATAATCCTCTCATCTATACATCCTCCAACCCATCCATTATCCACTCAACCATCATCCTCTCATCCATCCATCCTCCTACCCATCCATCATCCTCTCATCCATCCATCCACCCATCCATCATCCTCTCATCCATCCATCCACCCATTCATCATCCTCTCATCCATCCATCCACCCATCCATCCATCCTCTCATCCATCCATCCACCCATCCATCATCCTCTCATCCATCCATCCTCCTACCCATCCATCATCCTTTCATCCATCCATCCTCCCATCCATCATCCTCTCATCCATCCATCCACCTGCCCATCCATCCTCTCATCCATCCATCCACCCATCCATCATCCTCTCATCCATCCATCCTCCCACCCATTCATCTTCTCATCTATACATCCTCCCACCCATCCATCATCCTCTCATCTATCCATCCATCTTCCAAGTCTCAAATCGTTTGCATTCATAATCTCCATTCCCTATTTTTCTTAGGTTCTTCAGTTGATCTTCTAACTCACGGAGTGAACCTTCCGCACTCTCTTTGTTCACCGCCTCCATCATACTCCATAATTTGGTAATTTTTTTCTGCATCTGAAAGCAATCTGCCTTTTCTTAAGACAGTTCCCTTTTCATGCTACATCCTCTTAAATCCACTGAGAATACCAATTAGAGAATGTTAAGTCTTCTCTTCAGCTATTAAAATCTATTTGGTACTATAGGAAAAAATAGGCAGATCAATAAAACAATGCAGCACCCAGAAATAGATCCAAATATATGTGGGAGCACAGAGTGTGCGTAGCATTGCTAAATAACAGAGAAAAGAGATTAGCCAGAGGCATCTTGAGAGAGCTGGTGGGCTTCTGAAAAATGCAAGATAGGGAAGTAAAGTCTAACTCCCTCCAGCAAAAGATCATATATACATCAAAATTTTAAATATTAGATCCTTTTTTGGTTTATAAGCCCAATGATTGAATAGTTGTGTTACTGCATGCCATATGCCTTCCATAAACCTTGTTATGACATCAGCACATTACCTGTCTGACATGAAAGAAAAAAATTAAATATTAAAAAATAAAATGCTGGAAGAAATTAGGGGGTGTGTGTCTGTCTCTCTGTGTATGTCTGTGTGTCTGTATGTGTCTATGTGTGTCTGTATATCTATGTTTGTGTGTCTGTGTGAATTATGTGAGGATAACTCTTCCTATTCAACACTCAAGATTCAGAAGACAGAATTTAAAAATTGGTAAAACTATAAAAAATTCAACTTCTGGGGGCTAGAGAGATGGCCCGGCAATTAAGAGCACTCACTGCTCTTGCAGAGGACCCGGGTTTGATTCCCAGCACCCACATGGTGCCTATGAACCATCCTTAACTCCAGTTCCAGGGGAATCTGAAGCCCTCTTCTGACCTCCTGACCTCCGCATCATTGCACGACAGGGGTACACTCACATACATGCAGGCAATACACTCATACACATAAAATTTAAAAAAATTCAACTTCTGTTTAGAAAAAAACTATACCCTATAGAAAGTCAAAAGGCAAAGAACAAATGGGGGGAAACATTTATAACACATATGACAAAGGACTAATGTCACTAATATATAAAGGGCTTTAATATACCAATAAAATTCAAGTTATTAATAAAGTTGTGAAGTATCCCACCTCTCTCATGACCACTGTTTTACTTAGCAGATTGATAGAAATCAAGGAGTCTTATAGGTCCATCATAGGAATTCCTCCAACCCTACAGTCTCTACCTAGCTATAGGATAGTCTTATCAAGGTCACAGCAAGCACTCTGCCCATGGACCCAGGCTACCCTATCATGCTTTCTCTGGCCTAGATTCTCTTCACCTTTTTTTCTTATTTTTACATTTCATGAAGAGGAGTGTTGGGAAAATACTTACATAGCTACTATGTTGTTGAACTGAAACTGTAGTAAGTGGTCCTAGGACCCACTCTCTCCTCTAGAACATCTGCACCTCTTTCCATGAACTTTCTAACCGTCTCCACAAATCCCTACTACTCCCAGCCAGCTGAAAAAACTAGGCTAAATTCACAGGCATGGCAGGGAAATTCCAGAGGTGGCAATAACAAAAAGACAAAGTTTAGAGTTAAATTCCTCACACAGGAGGATCAGAGGAAGAAGGTTTAGGGGCTGGAATGTGGATTCAATTGGAAACTTCCTTCAAGGGTGACGGACATCTTCAGCCTGAGAGAGAATGACGTGCTCAGCTGCTGGCTGCAACCTTTCTGTCCCTGTTATTATTGAGAATTAGTAAGGTCCTATATTCTAAGTGCCTTACAAGAATTATTCATAAGCATCATGCCCCACAATGCCTTGAGACCAGACTGATAGTCGCCATGTCAGCCAGCATCTGAGGCACTCCTAGCTTATCACACAGAGAAAGAGAAGAGAGAGAGAGAGAGAGAGAGAGAGAGAGAGAGAGAGAGGATGGATCAGGGCAGGAGGAGAATGGGGAGAGGGAAGTAAGAGAAGTATGGGGGAAGGAACAAGAAAGGACAGATTTACCCAGATAATTACTATTATGGAGCTGCTCTTTGAAAATCTATTTATCTCTACTGACCTCTTACTGTGAACCAAGATGTCACACATGCAGGCCTTCTAAACCAGTGTGTTAGAAACTAAGGTGTATATCAAATACCCCCTACAAACAAAGCATGTCTGCTAAACATGCTTTGGAGCTGTAACTATTGTTGGACACAATCCACCTAGGCCCCAGTCACATCAGACTCACAAAGGGGCCACCAACCAGTCAATTTTCCTATGGCACTGGCTTCACACTTTAGCAAATGTTCCAGATTCTCCGTAGTTCAATGCCATCCAGCTTGCCAGGGGGAGCTATTTTATTCCACATGGAGGCCAATCATGACTTCCTATCTGCTTCAAAGAGAGATCATAGTCACAAACCTGTCTTCCCTAAGACCCAAGACAATATCCTTCCAAAGGAAAGTTTCCTTAGCTATTGAACATGATATCTTAACCACAGAGAGCCTTCTGGGCCTGCTTTTCATGCTCTGCAGGTGTCATTCAAGACTAGGAAATCCACAGGCTCATTTTTCTGTGAGAGAGTAAATGCCCAGGTCTCAAGAAGACTCAGGAAGTATGAAAGGCCACCACAGCGCCCTCCAAAGACAGCAGAACCCCGCTCTTCTCGGCCCTTTGTTTCCTCCAAATGCTAGTGCCTTCATTCCCTGAAGTCAAGGCGCCTGGAAGCTGGTTCATCTGAACACGGGTTCTGAGGTTCTGTCCCCTGGACAGAGACTAAGTGTCTGCAAGGGAAGCACCCCTTTGGTAGCAGCTTTTGTTTTTGTTTCCCAAACCTCTTCCTGGATGTACAGTCGGAGCTAGAGCTTGCCTCACCCCACCTTAGCAACTACGGAAGGATGGAGGCAAGGCAACACTCAGTGGACAAAACCCAGACAGCCCCAGACTCAGAAAATAGATTTGGGGAAGTGGCAGATAGGCTAGAGAGAGAACTCTCCACAGAGAGCAACTGGGGTGGCAAGCCCCACTGAGTCACCAACTGTAAAGGCCTCAGTTAACCAAGGATGGGCACTGGGAAGGGAGGTACTACTGGTCTTGAGACAAGTGACCCTCTCAGAATTGGGTCAGGGAAGGGGAGGAGAGAAGGATTGCTTCCAAACTCCTGATGTTGGGGCTGGAGAGATGGCTCAGAGGTTAAGAGCACTGGCGGCTCTTTACAGAGGACTCAGTTCCCCGCAACTACTTGGTAGCTGACATCAATCAATAATTCCAGTTCTAGGGGATCTGACACCCTCTTTTGGCCTCCTCGGGCATTGAATACATGGGTATATGTACATACATGCAGGCAAAACACTCATACACATAAAATAATAAATAAATAAAATAAAATAAAATAAAACTCCTGGTGTCCAGGCCAGAGTGCTGTCAAATGATGGCACTGACCTTGGGAGCCTCCCCACGTCGTGCCACTGTTGATTCAGGGCAAGAGCCACTGTAAAACCTGGCAGAGAGGTGAAGACCCAAGAGAACACCAAATGTATTTTAAAGTAGCCTATGTTTCAGGGAAGGACTAGAATTATCTAAAAGCAAACTAAGCTGGTATGCAGCACCCTCCCTGTTACTTTTGTTTTCAAAGAGAAAGGAGACAGCAGAGTGTCCTCAAGGTTCAAGATGTGCAGGAATACAGCCAGTGCAAGGGCCCCTTCTGGCAAACCAGGACATCCACCCACTGTCACAGAAGCCAGGAAGTCAGCCCCAGGCCCCAGCCTGATGCAAAGGAAATGCTTGCCAGAAGCCTCTGCTTCCCTTTTGGGGCCTGGTCCCCACCTCTTCTCAGTACCCTCCTCAAGGCAATCTGAATCTCCTGGGTTGGAAAAGAAAGTTATCTCAAGACTAACTAGTCAAGTCTTTGGAGAGAATCAGCTTTGTGAAGGAGCTATGACAGACAGGAGACAGTACCACCACCACCCCCCAATCAGGGCAGGAAGAAGGGCTGATGGCAAACAGGAAACCCCAGCCCCATTGCACCATACAAGGAAGAGGACTTGAGCTGTGGGCTGAGGCCCTGCCAAGATCTACAGATGACAAAGAAGATTTCATGTAGTGGTTCACAACTTACGCCTCCCCTGAGCATCGGCAAAATTTAGGTCTCCAATACTTTGCCTTCAACTACATGCCCTAGTCAATGGAGAGTCGACTTCCTGGGTAGGCTGTATCCTCTCAGGGACCTGCTCATGATCCTTCCCCAGGTCATCTTCATCCATTTCCCATCCTGTGTTTGGGCCCCAGGTACATACCCATAGTCCACCTAACACTCAGCCATCAAGGGATGACCCCTTCATCCCGTTCCCACCCTGTGTCAGAGTTCCCTAGCAGTGTGCGCCACCACAGGGAGCGAGCAGTGAAAGCACTCCACACAAAACTTTGCTTTTATTTTTAAGCCTTTCGGAATGAGGTTTTTTTTTTGGTCTTTTTTGAGACAAGGTCTTCTGTAGCCCCAGCTGGTCTGGAACTCAAAATATAGATTAGGCTGGCCTTGAACTCACAGAGATCTGCCTGCATCTGCCTTCCAAGTGCTGGGACTAAAGACGTGTGCCACCACATCTGGCTAGAATGAGCTCTGTTAGGAAAAAGAGCCTGGAGAACATGGGAGCCATGATTGGGGTTGGAGAGGATTGGCAGGGACAGGACATCACATCAGAACGGCATGATGGGGTGTTAAGGTGGAAGAGCATCTTAGGCATTATGAGAACATTAGGAGAGATAGGAAAGAGTAGGTAATTAGCCTCTAAGGACGGTATTGTGGAGGACCTGATAGGACAGAGGAGAAAGACTGAGAGAGGGGGAGCTGTGAGGAAAAGACTTTGCCTCTCTCTATCCCAAAAGAATTTCAAGCATCAAAGAAGAAAACGAAAGGTCTGAGGTTAGGTGACTTGTCTCAGGGCCCACACAAAGAAAAGCTCAGCCAGTGATCCTGGTGCAGTGTCTGACTGAGAGCTGGAGTGAGCATCTCAGCAGGTGGAGACATATGGACTGGCTCCAGTTACCAGCAACAGTCTCAGGAAAAGGGAGGGTGGGAGGAACTAGTCCAGTAGACAGGCTATAGGAAAGGCTGGACCCTGCAAGGACCAGGCCCAGCGCAAGGCATGCAGGTCCCTATTCAGGAGCTTGAGTACTGGAAATCACCGAGCCACTGACCCTCAGTCACAGAACCTATTCAAAGAGTGAACTACCCTTCTCCATCACAGGCCCCACAAATAGTCACAGAAAAAGCCTCAACTACTGGGAAAGGCCAGGCACAGGTCCTACCCAAGCCACCACACTCCCATGGGACGCTAGGCAGATGAGGAACTGTACACAGCAGGGGGCTGGGCTGGGATTCCCCCAGCAGCTGGGTCTACAAAGCTCCTTCCACACCACTGGGTCTCCAACTCACACGCAGGTCTGGACTCCCCAGCACAGGCATTGGGGAAGAGCTCAGGAAGTGCAGCTGGGCAACTGCCCAAAACACCTGCTTCCTGTTCCACAGCAGCAGGAGCTAAGTGAGTAACTGGAGCCAACCTGGGACACCATACAGTCAGCCTAGCCAGAAGAGCAGCTTGTCTCTCCAGTGTCCAAAGGCTTTGGACCCTTTTTTTTTTTTTTGGTCTTTTTGAGACAGGGTCTCCCAGTAGCCCCAGCTGTCCTGGAACTCACTATGTAGACCAGGCTGGCCTTGAACTCACAGAGATCCACCTGCCTCTGCCTCCCGAGTGCTGGGATTAAAGGCGTACGCCATCACGCCCGGCCAGGACCCTTTTAATGAATGTTTGTAGAAGGAAATTCAAAGGTCCTTTACCTATTATCAGAAAACCAAGGTGGTAGAAGAAGGCCAACTGGAAGACATAAAGACTATAAAAAGTCAAGACAGAAAAGGCTGTATGAGAGTAGCTACAAAGGTGGGCGAATAGCTGTGAGAGGATACGTGTGAAGAGAGGCAAGACTGCGTGTGTGGAGAATGTACTGGAGGTGGCATGGCGTGGGGAGCTGTGTCTGCTGTGGAGAGTAGAACAGGGGTGGGGAATTGTGTGTGGTAGGTATGGGTGTATGTGTATGGGTGTGGATGTGGGTATAGGGGGTGTGTGTGTATGGAGTATGTGTATGGGGAAGTGTGTATTGGGGGGTGTAGGAGTCGTGTGTGTGTGTGTGTGTGTGTGTGTGTATGGGTGTATGTGTATGGGGGTGTGGGGAGTGTGTAGGGATGTGTGTATGGAGGTGTGTACAGGTGTGTGTGTATGGGGTATGTGTATGGGGAAGTGTGTATTGGGGGGTGTAGGAGTCGTGTGTGTGTGTGTGTGTGTGTATGGGTGTATGTGTATGGGGGGTGTGGGGAGTGTGTAGGGATGTGTGTATGGAGGTGTGTACAGGTGTGTGTGTATGGGGTATGTGTATGGGGAAGTGTGTATTGGGGGGTGTAGGAGTTGTGTGTCAAGAGAAACAATGCTGGTATTTTTCCCTATCACACACAATCAATGCAGAAAACTTCCAACAGTGGCATTTCTTCCACCAGCAAGTAAGCAACCAGTTCTGCTGTGAACACCCAATGTCTGATGCAGTTGAGTACTGCCTCTAGCAATCTGAAGACGGCATCGGATCCCATACATTGGGGACTCAAACCCCAAGACTGCTCCCTCTCTTCATATGCCAGTCATAAAACCCAGGTTGGTGACCTGTGCTTCCTACCAACTGACTCATTGAGGAAACCAATCAAGGTTCCCTCAAACTCCTCTAATTTGGCTAATTTGGTAGAGCAGCTCACAGAACACAGAAGCACTTACAGTCACAGGTTTACTGTAAAGTAGATCACGAAGGATGTGGATGAAGAGCTGCATGCCCTCTGTGGGTACAACACCTTCTAGATGCCTCCACGTGTTCCTTTTGAGTATGGAGACCTCACTACACAGGCACAATACAGACAACTGTGTCAAAACATGACTGGACAAAGAGTCTGATCTAGTGCTCAAGCCGTGACTGGGGAAACCCAGCAAGACTCCATACATTGTGGCCCCTCTGTTCAGCACTCCTCTTTCCAGTATGTGGGGCAGGGCCTCTCTGGGATAAGGAGGGTCTTTACACCTCTTATAGTCAAGGTAGTTCAGATAGTTTAGACTGGCTCAGAGAAACCAGTCTTAGGATGTTGACCCCCATCCCCATCACCTACAGACCCCCAGGGAAGAACTTAGTCACAACTCTGAAGCAGTCTCCCCTACGGCCATGCACAGAAGGGGCCATGCCACAATGTACATATATTTCAGCCCCCTCATGGACTAAAATTCAGCCATAAGAGAAATGTCGTATGATCGGCTTGGTCCTAAGGCATTAGTGGCCACTGGAGGAAATAACACTGGCCCCAGTAGAGTAAATAAGAGGGAACATTCCCTGACCTGCATTTCTCAACAGCAAGGACTGTTTTATAGGGTAGTTTTAATGTCTGCCCTAAGAAGGGCAAACTGAGCTTCCCTCCAGTCTAGTATTTGGGTATAAATGGGGCTCTGGTTCCCCAGAGAGGCTAGCCCGCAGACAGGACCTAAGACCTATGTCCTTCAAGTACCCCTGCCCACCTGCAGGCTGGTCTCCAAGCTCTGTGGACTTCCCAACTGATCCCAGCAGGTAAGGAGGGGCTGCCTCCGGTTCCCCATTTCCTCCCATGATAGGTTTCTATGAGGGCCACACGTCCTGTTTACATAATGGTTTCTAAGTCACTGGTCACTCTGAGAATCACCTCTGACCTCACATCCCCTTCCGGTAGGGAACCCCAGCATTTCTTCCTTTTTTGGCGCTATAGGCTGAGAATCTAAACTTTGTATGTAAAGGTCTTGGGGTTTCCTCTGCTTATAGAGACAGAGGTTTGGTTTTCAGAGTTTGGTTTTCAGGGTTGAAAAACCAAAAGCCAGGATGGCTGACCCTTTTTATCCCCAGAAACCCACAGATTCCTCTGACTTCAGAGAAGGGCCTGGCATCACTGTGCCCTCTAGGAGGTCAGCTATAACAGGCATCTTGTCCACCTCTTTTAACATGATTAATGCCCAGCAATGCACACAGGGAAGTCCAGCATCACACAGCAGATCTCCCAGCACCAGAAGAGCCTGCATATGGGGGTTTCCATAACATTTCAGGGGAAGTCCTCTATGACAATTCAGGGAAAGTCCTCCAGCATTGTATTCACACCACCTCTGCCTGCCTGCTTACCCACCCCCCACCTCTGCCTGCCCTGTCACCAGCAGCCTAGTCCTGCAGGAAAGTCAGCACTATGAAAACAGCCTCAGGGGCAGGAGAGATGGCTCAGGGGTTAAGACCACTGGCTGCTCTTGCAGAGGACCTGGGTTCGACTCCCAGCACCCACACGGTGGCTAACAACTATCTGTGACTCCAGGAGAGTCCATTGCTCTCTTCTGGACCTCCATGGGCATTGCATGACATGGGTGAACTTACATACATGCAGGCAATGCACTCATACAAATAAAATAAGAGTAATAAATTTTTTAAAAGTTTAAAAAAAAAAAAAAAAGAAAAACAGCTTCAGCTAATCCTCAAAGACTGTTTTCATAGAACCTTCTTCAGAGTTTCCTAACTGCCTGGGATTAAAAGGGCAGCTTCCCACCAGACAGATGAAAAGGCAGAGCCAGGTACGGGGACTTCCTGAGAGGCCCTCAGACGTGCCTTTGATCAACACACTGGGTTGATGGGCTCTGCAAGAGCTCTCTTAAGGATCTTAAAGCATCTGTGGCAGAAAAAGGCATCCCAGAGAAAAGCTGCTTGACCTATCCCATGACCTTGGAATACCTGAACAGAGCCATAACACCAGGTTCCCAGCCCTGGACATCACAGCCTCCTGGCCACCTTTCACCTCAGATCCAACCTGAAGAACAAACATACTTCATTGGATCCCAGCCTGGTTCCACAGTCCCAGCTGTCCCGCCACATTCGAAGATGGGCTGTTCTCACCATGAACACTTGTCAAAGAGATCCTACGTGGAATGTCAGGAAGAAGGTTCCAATTATCTGAAGCTATTGCTCAACTCCCCAGAATATCTGGAGCTTCATAGATCTCACTAACTAAAGCCCCCCTGTGCCCCTGGCCATGCTGTGAATAAAACCTTCAACAGTCGCACCATGAAAGATATTCAAATCCAGTTCTGTCACAGGACTGGGGTCACACAAAAGATGCTTAAAATAGAAAAATGGAGCCACAATAATTAAGGAAGCTCATCTCAACGACCTCAACACTGACTCTCAATCACTGCTGGTCAGCTGCTGACCTGCCCTCCCAAACTCACCAGCATAGATAACCCTGGGATGAGACGATTCAGCAGCAGAGCCTGGGGGTTGAGGCCCAGCAGCCAGCAACCCACAAGCCCCCACTGTGGTCAGCTCTCAGCCAGCAGGGCTGTACTCCTCAGCTCTGACCACCTCTGTCCTGCCAGGCTGAAATGAAGATGGCAGCTTGACAGCTCCCCAGAACAAGAATGGCATGAGATGAGCCAAAGACAGGATACCCACACCTCTCCCAGGACTTTCCTGGGACAGCAGCATACATCTTCTTTATCTGTTTTCTTTTAAAAATATAAATAAGCAGAGAGATTAATAATCACAAAAAGTCAAATCTTGTACTATTCCATTTACATAGGGGTACCCTGAATAAGCAAATTCATAAAGACAATAAGTAGAACAGAAGTAACCAGGAGTTGGGGAGAGGAAGGGATAGGAGCTACTGTTTAAAGGGCAAATGGTGTCTGTTTGGGATAATGGAAATATTCTGGAAATACATAGTAGTGATGGTCCTACAAGATTACTGCCATTGAATTCTACACTTATAAATGGTTAATGGGAAAATTTTTATGATTTGCACTAAAACATTAAAAAACTAAAGTTGTTACATGTGGAAACAAAAAGGATGAAAATCAAAATCTCCCCAAATTCCACTGCCCAGAGCTAACTGCCATCATCATTTTGCCATCCATCCTTATAGACACAATATAAATGTGTCACAAAAATAGTACATTGTTTGGTAGCCTCCCTCTTAGAAATAGATGGTATTTGTTTTTGTTTATAAATGCACATTTATAACCTTTATTTTTAAGGCCAGATGGTATTCCAACATATCAACACACCATAATTAACTAACCCGTGATTGTAGGACAGTGAGCCTCCAGTTTGTGACGCTGTTGTTATTGTTATTGTAAACAATGATGCAAGGGACATCCCCACACACTTGTTCAATTACATCCTTAGTGAGCGCAGAGTGAGTCAGGGGCTCCCTCAGGAAGGCTGTCCAAAGATTGAAGAGAGTAAACTACCCCAAGGATGTTGAACTCTGTCTTGTAAAAGCCTCTCTCTTCACACAGATCTTTCTTAGAGTCCACTATGAAATGTCATAGTGGTCCAATAAGTTAAGGACTGTCTTTCCTACAAGAAGCTAGCCCCTTCCTAGCCTTCCTTCCCAGAGTTCCCTGGGGACACCCTTACCTGTGCCATGAAGAGAGACTGGACATAACAAGGAAGGAGAATTATACTGGGCTGATGCCTACTGAATTCCTTGTCCAGCAGAAAAATGAGTGCCTGCTGCAGGTGCCCAGGGGTGCACACCACAAGTATGGACACATACTTTTGTACTTTTGAGAAGCTTTTTATGTTCAATACTTTGTTCTTGAGCAGACAGAAGGAAAATGTGGCGGATCCTTCCAAAAGAAAACAAGGGCTAGAAAGGACACGTGTAACTACCTAATTAATCCCTTGCCCAGGAGATAGGGAAGTGAAGGCCACAAAGACTCAGAATAAACATCTGAGTAATCATTTTATGAACTCTAGCACTGTCTTACTCAGTGATTCAACCAGTTCAGAGCAAAGATTACATACACCTCAAATTTGGGACTCAGTACAGCTTTTACCCTCCCCCTCCCCATGCATAAAATTGGAGTTGAGATCAGTGAAGTCACATCCCAGTTCAGCCACGACCACAGGGTTCATAGAGTTTACATCCTGACACCATGTTGATAGCATAAAATCATCTATAATGGGAACAGTTACACAACCAAAACTGGCAGATAACTCAAAGCAAGGCTTCTCCACCTGACTCCGAGAGTCAACTGTTAAACTATTAGCCAGCACATCACTGGTCACAACCTAGGTATGCGATTACTGGGCAGGTAACTTCCATTTTCCCATTTAAGGATAGCATCTCTTTCCAATCATTATGATTCTCCATGTTCTACCTTAATACTCTCTCAAATCCATCACAGCCCCCTTCAGTATTAACCGGTGAGCTGGCACATGTTTCCCTGAATGTTTACTGTATGCCACCACAGTTCATTCATCTTTGGAATATCACTGTGCAATAACTATCATTTCCACCTTATGATCGGATAACACGAGACTTTAAGTGAAACTTTAGGTGAATTTTTAACTAAAGTCTAAAGCCTGTTTTAGCTGGATTTCCCCCAGAAGCACAGACATGAACTCAAGTGCAAGTGTCCAAGGGGAGTAGGGAAGCAAGACAAGAGGAAGAGACAGCAGATCAAGGGAGCACGCTCCTCCTGTGAGAAGTTGGGTAACAACAGTGCCCCAAGAAGTACCTTCGGAGACAGCACAGAACATGTCTCAGGGTAATCACAGCAGAGTTGAGGGGCTGGAGAATATTTGCATGTCTTCTCTCATCAGTCACTGGTGGAGGCTAAGGAAACATAAGCAAGACACTGACAAAATCTATTACAACACCCATATCCTACAGCTAAAACATGATAGAATGCAGGGCAAACTCCAGGGCTAGAGGGCTGGCTCAGCAGTTAAGAGCACTGATTGCTCTTGCAGAAGACCCAAGTTCAAATCCCAGCGCCTACAAGGCAGCTAACAACCATCTATAACTCCAGTTCCAGGGGATCCAATGCCTCTTCTGTCCTCCACAGGCAATGCACAACACGGGTGCACTTACATATTGGCCGGCATAACACTCATACACATAAAATAAAGATAAGATATATCAAAACAAAGAATGCAGGGAAAACTCCAAATCCAATACTCATCCTATTACACTTGCAGAAACAAGTAGTTAACAAGCATAACTGAATGCCAACTATGAGCACATGGGGTGAAACTCATGCTGATAGAATGTGCCTACTTTACCTAATCACTTTGGGTTGACAGGTCCAAAGAAAGCACAAGGTATCTTTTTGTCAACTGTTGAGCAGAGGGAAAAAGTCCTTGAAAGTCACTAGAATCAGTCAAATGCCCTCCACAGCCCCTCTCTCCTCTTGGGGATTGACTCCAGGAGTTCAGCAGCCCCAGCTACTATCCCAAACAGCAGCATCAACCTGTATTTAGAGGCTCCAGAATCTCTATCCAGGGAGGATCAGCAATGACCCACTCTACAAAGTCTAAGCATGGCATTGTTTACCACACCTACTGCTCCATTCACAAGCCCCAATAAGGCCATGTCCTCCATAGGAGCCCATAAGCAGGCCAAACAAATGAGACGAGCAATCACAGGCCTTTGGGAGCTTACCCTACCTCAAGGACTTTGAAAATTTTTTCTGGGAGCCAGAGAGGTGTTTAAATGTGACAGTGTGTCATTGAGGTAAATGAAGGGTGGCAGGGGTGGTGGGAAATGCAAGAGAAACTGTTTCCTTAGCTTTAAACCAGGCTGAGGCAGCTCTCAGCAACTCTGACTGGAGGTCAGAGACCAGACATCTTCTATTCCGAGCACGTAATTAAAACAACCAGTTTTTCGCTGAGGGAGAGAAAGGAGGCTTGGGCAGGCCCCAGGTCTGCTCCTAGGGTTCCCCCAGTCCTCTCTCAGCCTCTCCTTAAGACTCTGGCAACCACGTCTTACCCTCTCCTCCACTCCTCCCAGGCAATGAGGACACTTCCTGCCAAAGAATACCAAAGAGGACTGGAAGCAGTAATCAGGTCCAACTTTTTTGTGCTTGGACACCAGGTCACCTTTCTAGCAAGTCCCAGTGTCCAGCCCTAATGAGGCAGGAGAGGTGCCAAGATGCACAGACTTGCATACACCTATAGCCCAGGTCCTCAATTCCTAAGTAGTTCACAAACAGGACCAAATGAGAAGCCTGGCTTAGGGGCCTCAGGAAATATACAAATCAAAGTGAAACCAGTGGGACACTGAGATGCCACCAGTAGGCCAGGGCACCAAAGTGAAGAAGAGAGCTGAGAGACTGAAAGCAAGCTGTGGTGTCATCTACTGCCAGGCCCCCACCTCCTATAATACCATAGCATAGGGAGAAAGCAGGCACCTCCAAAGAGAAGCCACCCTGAGGTGAAGAGAGGTATGCTGTGGAGCCCCAGGACCTCAGGGAGACCACCCTCAGAAAGGTGGGATGCTGCTGCTTAAAGAAGTAGCAGATACAGGTACAGGGCATGTACTGGCCCACCTGGTCCACCCCATACCATCTCAGGGATGCTGGTCTGGGAAACCTCAGATCCACTAGCCTTTCAGCTGGGCTTCTCAAAACTACCCCTCATCATTTGTGCTTGGATAGTCTAAGCTGTATCCCAAGTCGCATCCTGTTTCCTCAACACTCCACCTCTGCTCTCCTATTTGCTGAAAGAATGGGTCTGGCTTCCCACCATCCCCAGCACAGAAAGTTTCAAACTGTACTAGCCCACAACCCCAGGTGCCCAGGCAAACTATACATTATGCCTCCATCTTGTATCAGGGCCAGAATGATGCCTCCTTCTAAGCCAACCCCTCCTCTCCAGCTCAGCCATCATGTGATGCTCTCCTCTACCTCCCCAAGGCCCACTAGGCTGCAGCAGGTCCCAGACATCAGGCTTTTATCCAGAGGAGAAACAGCCCACACTCGGGGTCTCACTCTACGGTTTTCGGAGCCCACATGGGCACCACTCAGGAAGATACCACAGTTAGTTCCTCGGGACAGAAAGGAAAGGAAGGTGGGCAGGAATGAGGGAAGAAAAAAAAAGCACTCGTCTCAAATTCAATATATTTTAGTCACAAGAGGTTTCTTTAACCCTCAGACCACCTGTAGAAAGCTTCCAAGTAATAAATAAATCTGTGGATTGAAAAGTCAGCTTCCTCACCCACATGCTCCCTGGTTGAGTTCTTTCCTCCCACCGGACCAGGACCAATTACGGCAAGGACCTACGGAGCCTGTTCTACGTTGCTATTTCTCAGCCACTTCCCCAAGCACGCCTTGTAAGGTACTTATTGTAACCCCGGTCCCTCTGTGCTCGGCCTCCGCTCTCAGGGAGAAGCTATCCTAGCTCTCTAGTTTCCAGACACCTGGGAATAAAGCGAGCACAGCCTGGCGCTGAGCCGGCCCCCGAAGTACAGAGAGGCTGCGGACAGTCTAGAATCCACACAGCGCCCGGGAAGCCCTCTGTCCCTGGCGGGACACCGCCACTCTGCTCTCTGCAGGGCTCGCCAGAGTAGTAGAGCTGGGCGCAAAGCAAGCACTCAAAATGCAGAAGTGGCGGCTGGAGCGCAGAAGGCACCTGCCTAGCTGGGGCCGAGAGAACTGAAGCTGGGTCCCCAGTGAACTCAGCTCCAGAGGCGGACGCGAGACCTCAAAGGGGAAGTGCGCCCATAACCGCGGGCCGCGTGTCCCCTGCAGCTCTGAAGGCGGAGGGCGACGGGTGCGCGCCGCGTGCCCCCTGACACTGCCCATCACATGGCTAGCCAGAGGAGGACAGCGGCGCGACCCTGCCAAACTGACCCAGCTGGCCCCGCCCTGCACCTGCTATCCCGCTCCGCTTCGCGTCCCGGACACCCGGGTATGGGGTGGGGGCACCTCCCACCGCTGCACTCGGACCTCCGGTGGTCAGGCGGGAGGATGAACTCGGAGCCACAACTTTCTTGGGCGCGAAGGCGAGTGGCCCCGGGGCAGCCCAGATACCCAGGACCCCCCTTGTAGCTGGGGAAGAAGGGTGGCGTGCAGGGGCAGAAGACTCCGAGCCGGGCCGGGCCAGGCTGCCAGGCGCCACCGCGGGAAACTTTGGGGGCGACAGGCCCGCGGACGCCAACACCTTGCGCCCAGCATCCCGCCAGTGCCTGGGCTCTTAGCGCCCCGCACCCGCTGCCTTGCCTGCGTCCCGGGCCAGATGCATCCGCGCGCGCAGGGATCGTGCAGTTGGAAAGTGGGGGCACCAGCCTCGGGGGTGCTCCAGCCTCGCCTGGCAGCATCCACCGATCCGTTGGGTCCGACCGGGCAGGGCGGGCCCTGGCGCTGCTGGAGACCCGCACCCCGCCCTCCTGGCCTCCCGTCCCCTCCCCGCCCGGCCCGCCCCTCTACTCTGTCTGTGGCTCTTCTCTCCCCGCCCCTCTTCCCTCGCCTTTCTTTCCTCCACTCCTGCCCTCCCTCCTCTTCTCCCCTCCCCTTCACAGGGCGGAGCTTCTCCCCTCCCTACAAGACAATGCGGTGGCAGCGCGTCTCTTCCACCCCCTCCCCCAGGCCAGCGAACTCTAGTTGCCAACGCTTTTTCCAGGCTGGCAGACAGAGGGAGGAGATGGGGAGGGGGTAGAGCATGCGGGTGGAGAGGGTAAGGTGGCGCCTCTCACCCCATCTGCCCGGTCCAAGCGTCATGGACTTGTCCCAAGCTCTCGGCTCGGCTGGCGCGCTGTTACAGGCACTCCCAGGGAGCAGCCCATCTAAAGAACCCAGAGGATGTGCAGCTGGCCGGAGAGGTGTGGGGGGTGCGGGGGAGTGTTTCTTTTCTAACACCCAGGCTTATTCCCAAAGGCACGCAAGGGCTAACTGGGCCCCTTCGTCTTCGCGGGCGGACAGACGTGACAGCAATGTGAAGGAGGCCAAGTTTCTTTGTCTATCTCTCACCTCCCCCCTCTTCATCTCTGGACTTCCGGGGCACTCTAGTGCATGGGAGGGAGCACCCCTGCTGCGGATTCCATACCCTCTCACCAGAATTCTCCCTATATCCATGCCCTGACTTTACAGTCGATCCCCAAGCCAAAGGACAAGGGTAAGGGGGCCTAACAGTTAAAGGGTGGCCAACCTCCAAGGTGCAAACCAACTCATCCCATCCGCCTGGAAGCCAGACATTCTCCACTAAATTCATTGTTTGGATATTGGAATGTGTCTCCCTTAGAAACAATGTTATAAACGGCGATCCGCTTCCCAGGCCAGCCACAAGTCTGCTGAACCCAAAACGCCGCTGCAGGGTGGTGCTGGGAACTGTCCACTATCGGGAACATAGAGGTTACTGATCAGCTTTTTCTACTGTTTCAAAAAAAAAAAAAAAAAGGATAAATGTCCCTTGAACTGTAAACATAAACCCGGTCCGCTAATTTCTTCCCACACTCTATTAATTAAGGCCCTGTCCTTTGCAGGAAACCGATTCCCAGGGAATGTGCTCTGAGGACTTGGGAGTTTCCCAGGTTAGAACTGCAGGGAGAGCTCAGGAGGTCAATCCAGAGCCACAGGGCTTCTGCTAACCCAGGATGCTTGCCTTCTGCAAGCAGTCCTTTCTTCTCTCTCAGCCTGGCCTTCCTTGTGCCTCAGATACATGACCAAGGGTAGCCATAACTTCTGATACCAGAGTCCTGGGCTTCATTGTTCAAGAAAGCAGGTACTACTACAATTCAGTTTCTACTCCAGTCTCCCAGGAGAGCAGTTCATTGGCTTACCTTGAGACAAGTGGCCATCTTTATGACCAATCATCTGCGATTAGGGGTGCCCTCCTGATGCCAGAAACACTGACCCTGGGCCCTATTTAAATCCGAATCTGCCAGGCCTGGTGGTACACACTACAATTCCAGTGCTCAGAAGATGGAAACAGGCAGATTGTGAGACCTTTCCTCAAAAAAGCATTTTGATGCTGGGTGTGGGGTGAGTGCCTTTAATCCAAAGCATTTTGATGAATACAGCAAGTGAGTGGGTTGGTGATTTACATCACTGGAAAACATCTTTCTACTCACCAGTTTCCTGGTATAGAAGCCACAAGAGACAAAGAAGTAAGTTCTCACCTTCAAGACAGGACAGGGACAATCTGGGATGGAGATACTATTTTGCAAACATGAACCTGATACATTGAATTCTACCTTTAAATATTTTATTTTTTAATTATTTTTGTTTTATGTGTATGAGTGTATTGCCGGCATATATGTAAATGCACCCATATCATGCAATGCATAGGGAGGTCAGAAGAGGGTTGTTGGAGCCCCTGGAAATGGTGTTATACATGGTTGTTAGTTGCCATGTGGGTGCTGGAATTCAAACCCTGGTCCTCTCCAAGAGTTGCCAGTGCTCTTAACTACTGAGCCGTCTCTTCAGCCCCTGAATTCTACCTTTAAACCTTGCAAGCTTCCACACTTAAGGACTAGGCCCTTGTGCAGGAGGCTCTAGGGAGCAGCAGGGGAGCATTTACTGGCAGAAGTTCTCCAATAAGAATTCAGTCAAGCACTGGAAAACATTTGTCTATCATGGGTAAAGCCCTAAGTTCTTGCAAAACAAAACGAAATGAACAAACAAACAAAAAATATCCACACAAGAGCCATAAGTATGATTTTAAATTTTCTAGTAGCCACATTAAAGTAATATACAGAAAGCCAGGCATACACACCTATAACCCCAGTGTTTGGAAGGCTGAGGCAAGATGATTCAAGGCTAACCTGGGCTACAAAGCAAATTCTAGGACAGCCTGGGGCATAGTGAACCTCTTGTCTCAAAAAAGGTAAAATGAAACAGGTAAAATTAGATCTAAAATACTATATTTGTTTGGTATATTCAAAATATTCTAACATATAGTCAATAGGAAGGAATTATTCGTGCATTTTACATTCAGTTTTCATACTAAGGCTAAAAGCTGATCCTAAGCACAGTTCAGACACATTTTCATTAGAGTCTCAAAATGTAGCTACATTTTATACAGATGTTACCTTTGAGTAAATAAAATTCAGTTCCTCAAGGACATAAGCCAATTCAATAGCTGCATGTGACCAGCAGCCTTCACAGGGGCTCACACAGAGCAGGGGGCTTCCACAGTGGGCTAAGCGGGCCCTCTGAGGATCTAGGCGCAAGACTGCTCTGACTTCACTCTTTTCTTTAGCAAAACAGGCAGGAATGTGGAACACCCACAGACAGAAAATCATTTCCCAGTGTCCTTTATCTCTCACTGTAACACCTGGAGAGGTGCTGTGTGCCTGCAGATAGGAACGCAGTGCCTACAGAGAGGAACTGGGGACTCCAGGGCTGTTCTTCAGTTCCTAGTAGGCTCTGTGTGAAGGGAGGAAGCGGTAGGAGAGCCAGGAAGTCTAGATGCTCTATTGGCTCCATTGTGACCTTTGACCCTGGAAAGCAGGTATGCTGATGACTTAAAGGGAGTTTGAGAAGAGAACAAAAGATCATCAAACTGCCTGCAGAGTTTCCTGTTCTGGGGGTCCTGACTTGGAGAGGGGCAGCCTCATTTAAGTCAACTTGCTAGATCCCCATAATTGTATAGAAGGAAGGATGCCTCTGTTTATCCTCCTGGGGCCACCAGCCATCCCTTGGTGATGCAGACGTGGGGAAGTTTGAAGAAACTGAATTCTGAGCCATAGGCCAGACTTAGGTGCAGATCACTCAGAAAGCAGAAACGACAGAAGGATAGTGGTGGTTAGGCAGGGAGAAGGAGAAGCTGACAGGGTGCGTGAGTAGACAGGTTACTGTTGTAGGCAACTGGGGCCTGAGTGCTCAGGGTATCCTCTGAGGAAGTAGGCAAACATACCTGTGAACTATTCACTCTGAAGTTGGGATACTCCCTGACCATCTGAGGTCTTACTTCCCCATACTTTCTTAATTGTGTGAATTTCTTTGGCCTCAAAGAAGCAGCTGAAACAGAAAACCAGAAGCTGTTGCTGTTGTCCCCCATGATGGGACTAAGGCAGGACAGAAAAATGGAGAAAAATTGAGAGGACACAGGAAGTGAAAGAGGCCCGTTACTTTGGAATCTGATTGGGAGTCAGAAACTAATAGAATCAAAATTTCAATAGAGAGTGCTTGTCTTCCTAAAGACATTTCAAATGAGGATGCTAAAAACAACAAACTAGGCAGGTGTGGTGGCACATGCCTTTAATCCCAGGACTTGGGAAACAGAGGCAGATGGATCTGTGTGAGATCAAGGCCAGCCTGATCTACATAGCAAGTTCCAGGCAAGCTGGGGCTATAGGGAGACCATGTGTCAAAACAAAAAACAGAAACAAACTATGGGGTTTAAGAGATGACTCAGTGGTTAAAAGCACTGGCTGCTTTTGCATAGTACCTAGGTTTGGTTCCCAGCACCCACACGGCAGCTAATAACTATCACTAACTCCAGTTCCAGGGGATCCTATGCCTTCTTCTGTCCTCAGTGGACACTGCATACAGCAACATACACACAAGCAAAATACTCTTACACATAAAATAAAAATAAACAGGATGAGGCAGCAGTCACTTGAGCCTAGCAGTAATAACAGGACTTCATCACCCAGGTTACCAACCCCAAAGAGGACAAGGACCAGTCACCAGGCATAGGCAAGAAAAGACTTGGCAAGTAAGAAAGAAATAACTGAGGAACCAAGATGGTCACTGTGTGGCCACAGACACTATAATGATGATGGTGGCGGCAGCTCTCAGCAAAATGTGACTCCAGTAAGATGTCTCATCACTGACTCCCTCTGGCCTCAGAGAAAGATGTGAAAACAGCAGACACCAAAAAAGCCAAAGATCCTTGACCGTGAAGAAGAGGACATTCAAGCATCTGTCTCCTTGAGCAAAAGCAAAAAGCGGTTTTCTCCAGTATTGATGTCCCTCTAGCAAGAAGCTCAAGCCAGCAAATGACTGTTGCCTCTGTTTGCTGCATGGAATCCAAGATACTCTTTCTTAACACATAGTCATGTGGACAGTGCAATGGAGACAGGAAAACAGTAGGAACCAGTGTATTTAAAATTATGACTCCTCCTGTGAGTCTAGAACTGTAGTCCCCTCCCATGAGCCTAGGGCTGTGGCTGTCCCCCATGAGTCTGAACTGTGGTCCCCTTCCATGAACCAGAGCTGTAGTACCTTCCTGTGGTCTCCTCATGTGAACGTGGAGTTATGGTCCCCTCCTGTGACCTGGAGCTGTGGTCCCCTCATGTCAGCTTAAACTGTGGCTCGCTCCCACAAACCTGGAGTTGCTGTCCTCAGTCATGAACCTGTAAACTGGGACTGTAACCCCTGTGAAGCAGAGTTGTGGGCTTCTCCTGTGAACTGAGGCTGTGGTCTCCTGTGAGCTGGAACTGTGGTCCCCTCCCATGTACCTGGGGAGCTGTGGTCCCTCCCGTGAGCCAAGGTTCCACATTCTTCCAGTGGCGGGTTGATAATGGGACAAATTGGAGGAGAAGATGGAGGACATCCTGATGTTTGACCGTAGTTTCAGCCTTGTCCGAGTGGCTGCCTTCCCCGCAGACCCCTTCCCTGAGGTCCCAGGTACGAGGCAGTGGCTTTGTCTCTGTGTTGGGCTTAGTCTGGGGGGGGGTGTTCTGTCATTTTCAGATTCTAGTCCTGGGAGGACTGATTCTCTAGAATGGACCTCCCCACTCCCTTGAAGGCCAGCTGTGGTCTTGGTACCACACATGGTCCTGGGCACCCAGGCCTTGAGATTGGACCATTCCATTTCCAGGCACCAAGAGGTTTTCTATCATTTTTCTGTTACTCTTCTACAGCCCCAGTGTACCTTCACCTGTGCCCTACAGAAAATGTAAAACACCAAACTGAACTTCTAGAGATAGAAACCAGTCTGGGAAGTTAAAACATTTTCTAAAAGGAACTTTAAACTCTCAAATACTTGATCTAACTTTCAGACTAATAATGTGTAATTGTATTTTAAAGTGTAAATTCCTGATTCTAAGTCTACTATAATTTTTTAGTATTACTTACTGACAAAACTATTAGTAACCTTCGACAATACTGAAATTTCTCACTGCTGCTGTGGAGAGACCCACAACTCCAGCTCAAATGTGAGTTTGGCTTTCATTTCCCCTTCCAAATTCTCCAACCTGTAAAAGCTTTTCAATATAATTTTTTAAGTGAAGATATAGATAAAATAATAAATAGCAATAAAATAAAATAAATAGTAACTTAAATAAAAACTATTCTCAACCAGACGTGGTGGTGCATTCCTTTAATCCCAGCACTTGGGAGGCAGAGACAGGCGGATCTCTGTGAGTTCAAAGCCAGCCTGGTCTACGTAGTGAGTTCCAGGCCAGCTGGGGCTATAGGGAGACCATGTCTCAAAAAGACAAAAAAAAAAAGAAAACAAAAAAAAACTATTCTTACTTAGGGCAAGAATGTTTGAGTTTTATCATAATTAGCACTATTCTCTCATCCCTAAATCTAAACAACATATCTCATAAAACCACCTTATAATTTCATTTAAAGGATATTCTTTAAGATAAAGGAAGTAAGTAAACCAGCTTATATTATTTTACTTGATTTTTAAGCTTTGTTCAATCTTTAAACCTTTTTTAAAAACTGCATCATTTGCCTAAAAAGCCACACAAGCAACCATCATGGCATACCCAAGGGCAGTCTTCTCTCTAAACACCTGCACTAAATTTGAAGTGGGTTTTGTTAGATTTTTGGAAAATAAAATGAAAGATAGAGGAGTAGGAGACTAGAAATCAGAGTCAGACCTGCAACAGGCAAGGAATATATCTTCCTTCATTCAAAGAAGATAAGTGAGAGGTGGAGACTGTCCGCGGGAACCAAGCATCGACAACTAGACAAAGGAGTTGAGTTAGTGCTGGGGCTTGGTGTCCTTGGAGTGATGGAGGGTCTCCTCAAGATTATTTCCCTAGAAACTGGCAGGAGTGTTATCTATGGCCTTAGAGGAGACAGGTGGGCTCCACAAACATTTTCTCTCAGGCTTGGGAGTGACCAACTGATAAGGGGTGAGCAGAGCCCAGCTTGAGCAAGGCCAGGCTGCCAATTTAGGGCCAGTTAGACACTTTAAGGGATTTATGGCTTTCCCTAATGAGGTTTGTGGCTCTTCTGCAGTTCATACATTCTATCAGGTTTCCTCCTTTATCTGTACTTAATAAACTCCCTAACTTTGCTTTCTCTGACTCATTCTGAAATTCTGCCCTGTGGTATAGGCGGAGATCTGGTTTTACCCAACTGGAGGCCCCAGTGAGGGGCTGAGGTTCCCTATCACACTTCAGGACAAATCATCATTCGTAGAAGGCTAGGAGACATAACACAGAACACATGGTCATCTGCTTTAAGACCTCACACAGAAAAGGGCAAGTGGGCTCTAAAAGGCTGGTCAGAGGCTGGCAGGAAGACATAGTGGCACCTTGGTGATAGCCAAGTGCAAGTTAGTGTGCCAAGTCCTAAAGGGGCATGGGGTATCTGGACCACAAGTTCCAGAGCTATAGACATCAACAGCAAGTATCAGTAAAACCTTCAGGGATAGGTGCTTCCAATCCCTCAGCATTCTGTCTTCAAGGAATCTGCCTGTTTTTGCCCCCTACCATCCAGTGCTATAGTTATAAGTATGCTGGGGATCTGAACTCAGGTCTTTAAGCTTACACAGCCAGTCCTCACTTACTGAACCATCTCCCCAGTCCCTGAGTTGGCGTCTTACCCCAGTTCCTGTTTACTATAAGAGAGTACCTAAGTCTAGATAATTTGTAAAGAAAAAATGGTTTGCTTTGTCTCATGGTTCCAGAGATTGGAGGTTTGAGGCTGAGGCCACCCAGACCAAAAGTGGAAGGGTAAACAGGTACATCGGAAGGGGGGTAAACAAACAGGTACATCAGAAGGGGGGTAAACAGGTACATCGGAAGGGGGGTAAACAGGTACATCGGAAGGGGGGTAAACAGGTACATCAGAAGGGGGGTAAACAGGCACATCGGAAGGGGGGTAAACAGGTACATCGGAAGGAGGGTAAACAGGTACATCAGAAGGGGGTAAACAGGTACATCGGAAGGGGGGTAAACAGGTACATCGGAAGGGGGGTAGCCTTGCTCTATCATTTACTTTCCATTACTATGACCAAAATAACTGACACAGATGACTTAAGGGAGGAATGATTTATTTTAATGGTCCTGGTTTCAGGTTAGGTCTAGGAATGAAATCATGGCAGCAGGAGCATGTAGCAGAGGAAAGTCTTTAGCTTATGCCAACAGGAAGCAGATAGAAGAACAGACAGAGTCCTAGCCTACTGTTGGCAGCTAGGCCCCACCTCAGAGTCTCCTCAAAATAGCACCAGCAGGCAGGAACCAAAAGTTCAGAACATGAGCCTGTGGGGACATATCTCATTCAAACCCTAGTGCCTGCTTTGCAAGCACCCAGGCCTTGACATTTGACCATTCCATTTCCAGGCACCAAGAGGTTTTCTATCATTTTTCTGTTACTCTTCTACAGCCCCAGGGTACCTTCACCTGTGCCCTACAGAAAATGTGAAACACCAAATTGAACTTCTAGAGATAGAAACCAGTCTGGGAAGTTAAAACATTTTCTAAAAGGAACTTTAATAACTAAACTCTCAAATACTTGATAAAACACTCAAACTAATAATATTGGCAAGTACATCCTCCAACAAAATGAACAGGTACACACACACACACACACACACACACACACATAGTACACAAACACATACACACATATACATATGCAAATATATCAGCCCATAGTTGACCACTGATGTATGAGGGGATCCAACTAGGTTCACCCCCAAATAACTAATCAATAGCAGCACAAGTTAAATAATCCGTTGCTGTTTTAAGCTGCTAAGGATTAGAGGGAGGCATTTGCTTTACAGCAAGAGCTAAACATCAAAGTCATAACAAGATATTGCTGCCATGAAGGACCTGGCTAGAGGGTTTATTGAGCAGACACAAGTCTGGGATCCCTGAATTTGCTTATGAACTTGTATGAGGCACCTCAGGGACTCCCTCACTGTGTCTTTCCTGTACCCTCCAGGACCCTATCCAAGAACAGAGGTATTTTCAGATGGCTCAAGTCTGAATGAGCCAGTGAAATTTAGTTCGCAGCTGTTAATGTGACTCTGTTCTCACAAGCTGGAGAGACCTAGGGAAATCTGAGTACTAAAGATTGTGTCAGTGAACTCTGCAAGTTTATCTTCCACGAGGAAGGGCTATCTTAATTAAGAGTCCACTTTATCCACAGGTAAGAAACTTCCATTGTATCTAAAAAATTTATATGGCACAGTATCTGGAATCATCCTTGGAGCTGGAAGAGTAGGTCAGAGTTCCTTCACAGGCCCCATAAAACAGCCCTGTCTCACTAAACTTTCCTTCCTTCACTTAAAACGTAAACAAAGACCGGGAAAGAAGCAAAAAAGAAAGGAAAGGCTCCCGAGCACATCACAAAAGAATTTGGGAATGAGCCTAGACTCTCACAAGTCATCCCTCTAAATGAAGTGCTTATTATACACACTTTGGTAGCTGAACTGTTTCAAATTAGATGGAATACTTCATAGAATTTTCCCAGGAATTGATTCAAGTTTCCTTAACCCTACACTTTCATTCCACCAAAACTCCTCTTCCACTTTTAGAACCATATTATTTGATGTGAGTCATACAAACTGTCATAAGACAAATTGAAAATCCATTCAAACTTTTATCAGCATTTATGTATACAACATCAGTCAGTGGTGTGCAAGGCACCAAGCTGGGCGTGGCGGAAGACAGGAAAAGCAAGAGCCATGAAGCCAAAAGCAGCAGCTTGTACAATATACTTGGTGGGATCAGAAATGGGAAAAAAAAACTGTATGAGCCAGCCTAAGTAACAGAAGATAGATTTCAAAGGCTCAAGGGTCTTTTGAACTCATGGGAAGGAAGGAAGCCAGGTGCAAGTGGGCTCTGACTACATCCTACTGGACATCGCCTCCCCCGTACTCTTTTGCTCCCTCTCTGCTTATTGCCTTCTCTCCAGTCTGCTCCAATATATGCCCAGATAGTAACCTTCGCCCCAGTATCCACCTTTGATTAAAGATCTGCATCCACTACCCACTCATTCAGACTCCAGATGCCATCAGCCATGACCAGCAGGGAAGTGGAATCCAGGAATAAGAAGGGCCAGTGTTCTCAGGAGGAGGAGGAGTAGGTGGGTGGAACAAGCTTTAGAATCTTTGAGGAGTTTTGTTTGTTGCTTTACTTTTGGCTTTTTGGGGTGGAGTCTCATGTAGCACAAGCTGGTGTCAAAGTTGCTTTGTAACTGAGGCTGGCCTTCAATTCCTGATCCTCCTGAATGCTGGACTACGGGTATGCACAGCCATGCCCAGCTTTGAAGTCTGAGAGTTCACATGGCTTGTGGTCCCTCCACCTAGGTTTGTGGCCAGTCTCAAGGTCCATTTTCCCACTGGCGCCTGTGCCCTAAGTGTTCTTGAGAGGTCCTGGATGGTGGGTTCTTGGAGTCATGCTTTCTCATACTTTGTATGTTTGCTCATGTACTGCCCTCCTACAAGGATGCCCTAACCTCCCTCTCTGCTGAACTGTTGCTTTCACAGCATTGCCAAGGGTGGTCTGAGAAGACTTTGTCCAATGATGTAACCCCTATCTGTTCCCTCTACCCTTTGGCCTCTTGCTTTAAACATACAATGCAAGTTTTTTTTAAAAAATGGGTATGGCCAGACATGATGGTACATGTCTTTAGCCCTTGCACTTGGGAGGCAGAGGCAGGCAGATCTCTGTGAATTTGAGGCCAGCCTGGTCTACGTAGCTGTTCCAGGCCAGCTGGGGCTACAAAGAGAACCTGTCTGAAAAAGACCAAAAAATAAAACGGGTATGGTGACACATACTTTTAATCCTAAAACTTGAGAGTCTCTGTGAGTTCAAGGCCAGACTAGTCTACATAGCAAGTTCTAGGCCCACTAGGGCTATATAGTGAGACTGTGTCTCAAAAAACAAAACAGGTTGGAGAGACAGCTCAGCAGCACTCACTGGCGGGTTTTGCAGAGGACCTGGGTTTGATTCCCAATACCTACATGGCAGCTAACAACTGTCTGTAACTCCAGTTCCAGGGGAATCCGGTGTCCTCTTCTGCCCTCTAGTGGGCATTCCCTGACCCAGGTGTACTTACATACAGGCAATACACTCAGATACATAAAATAAAAATAATAAAATATTTTAAAGAAACAAAAGAAACCATTAAAAACAGCTCCTAGTGCATCCTTGAGGTCTTTGATCCAACTTTCTACAGTTGGATGCTGTTCTTCATGCCTTCTTAGCCTTCTTAGCCTTCAAAACTTGGCTCAAGTGCCGCCTCTACTGGGGAGAGCTTCCTGCCACCCTTTTCTCACTGCCCCTTTTCTCACAGCACTGTTTCCAGCTGTGTACAATGGCACTTCCTCTGATCATCCTGCCCGGGGGTGAGGACCAGTACTGCCTACCAGTTCTTGTCCTCTACTTGCCAGTCCGGAAGTATCAGCACGTATCAAAGAAATGAAGAGATGAGCTTGGAAGACCTGTGTTGACTGTACATAAAGTGGCATATGTGAATTTTCATGAGGGCATCTCATTATATAACATATGTATAAAGGCCATTCACATCCCCAAATGTTACAAGAGACAGCTCATTCAATCCTCATACTGTCTTAGGTGAGGGACTATTATTTTCACACAGAGTGGGCAGTTAGCTTGTTCAAGATCACAGCCGGAATTGTGGCCTCACTACAGTCCGTCTCTGAGTCCACGTGCTTTCTCTCTTGAGCAACCAGGTCCAGTTGAGAGATGATGCCTGCAGACCCTCACCTAGACTCTAGCCTCAACCAACACCAGAAATCAGATGAGACGGCTGAGGCTGAGGCTGGTATATGTCATCGTGTTGGGTAGAGAGTTATTTCCTTGCAGTCTCCCCAGCAGGGCATCACCTTAGGGCCCCCTGAGTGAAGGTACAATGCCCACCCATCCTGGGCCAAGCTGTATGTAAAGCTGACAGAAGTCAGCCTTGGCTGACTCGTCCTCCCCTTTCCATCCTACACGCTATTTTAATTTTGATTATGATATGGAAGCCTCTGTCTCTCATTGATTCATTCAGACCTGTAGTGGACACCTACCATGCCAGAATTGTTCTCGGCATTCAGGAGGCAAAACTATCAAGTCATTATAGTGTAATGAAATGAGTGAATATATATTCCTGTAGTAGATAACACAATGCAGTATTAACATGTCACACACACACACACACACACACACACACACACACACATCTTGACTGCAAGCAAAGAACTTTTCTGAGCCCCACATAGTACAAGAACGTAGCAGAGAGACTTGTGCTGATTGCAAGAAGGCACAGACAGAAGGCAAAGCCACAGAATGAGGGGGTGTCTGTAAGAGATTAGTGCTCTGCAGTCCATGGTTGGCATAGGAAAGACCAAACCACCACATCGACACACACACACTCACACACTTCTGAGTTGTTCAGAGCTTCCCCATAAGCCTGAAAGAGATATCTTGCCTACATTTGAGAAAGACTTGGTCTTGGATAGGAAAAAAAATGGTTGCCAAGGATTTTCTAATTAATTCAATAATATAATGAAAACCTATCATAAAAAATAATTCAAATAAAAACTTACAAGTACACCAGAAAAAATATATGTAAAAAGGAAAAAGGAGAAATATAAGTTGCCCGGGTTCAGGGGATAAGTGAGAGATAAAAATCAAACCATCACAGAAGTGAAGGATCCAATGAAGGAATAAAGCACTAATGACAATCCAGTGAAGACCGTGGATGGTGGACTGCAGAAAATGGCAACACAGAGAATACCAATGCATTTTAAAAGATGAGAGACGGGTCTGAAGAGAGGGCTCAGTGATTAGAGCACTGGCTGCTTTCCAGAGGACCCAGGTTAGGTTCCCAGCACTCATATGGCAGGCAGCAGCTGTCTCCAGCTAGGGGTCATTGACAGGGGATGTGACATCTTCTGTTGACTTCTGTCGGCACTGCACTACACGGGTGCACTTACATACATGCAGGCAAAACACTTATTCGCAAAACATAATAAAACATAAAATGTATATAAATAAAAGATGAGAGAAGAAAGAACGAGTGCAGGGCAAAGAGAAAAGAGACCCAACATGTGTCTAACTGGAATCCGATTATATAAAATAAGGAAACTTTCCTAAACCAAAAAACACTGATGTTATGGATTGAAATAACATACTGTGTTCTCAAGAGCAGATATAGGTTTTTTTCTGTTTTTCGCCAGAATGTACATTCAGTGAGGCAAGATGTATTAGTCAGCCTTCCGCCACAGAGAAAACCACCTGAATAGCCAGCGTATAAAAAGGAGAAGTTTGTTTTGGCTGTAGTTCCAGAGGTTCCAGCCACTGTCACTTGGCCCCTTGGCTTTAGGTTTGTGGTCAGATGGCACATCATGATGTCATGATGTAGTACATCATGGCAGGGAGCACTCGCTGGAACAAGCTGTTCATATTGTGATGACTGGAAAGCAAAAGAGAAGGATAGGAATTTCTGGAATAGGGTCACACTATCTTCTTTAAGGGCGCAGCAACAATGACCTAACTTCCTCTCCCTAGGCTCTTCCTCTTAAAGTTTCCACCGTTTCCTCTCTCTCTCCCTAACTTCCTCTCCCTAGGCTCCGCCTCTTAAAGTTTCCATAGTTTCCCAATGTCCCAATAGCATTTTTAACATACAAGCCCTTAATGTCTATTACAGATCCAAACTGTAGCAAATGAGGACAGGGATCTTTGTCCTTTTAATTTTTCCCCATGTCTCCAATGCTTAAATAATTCCTGACACCTAGAAGTCCTTAAAAACATGTACTGAATGAGTTGTTGAAAGAACAGATTGACCAGAAGCAGCAGAGCCTATTAATATTACCTAGCAGAAAGACTTTTAAAATCTATTAAAAAATCTTCCTGGTTTGAAACTTTAGCGCAGTAATACTTAGAGAACACAATCAAATGCTCTTGTTTTTTCCTAAACTCCCATGATGCCCCAAAGAAGAAAACAGCCTACAATCTTCATATTCATCCAAATATAAACCATGAAACTTTTTTTAAATATCCCAGAAATTTATTTGATCCTTCTTTGTATACACTGTATATAGAAAGATTGGGATCGTTTATGAAATTAAAAAAATAATCGGTCACGTTGAAGAAAATACTAACAGGCAAAGACTACTAAACAGATGAAGGAAGAAGCAGGTGGCACTCAGAGTGAGCCCTGAGTACATTCATGCTTGGCTTAAAGTTAAAACAACTATTAGGATTATGCTTACAAAGCCTGGTATGGTGGTGCATGCCTTTAATCCCAGCACTCAGAAGTAGGACAAATGGATCTCTGTGAGTTCAAGGCCAGCCTGGTCTACATATCAAATTCCAGGCCAGCAGGGGTTACAGGGAGACCCATTCTCAAAAAGACAGAAAAAAAAAAAGAATTATGGTTACAAAACAAAAAATAGTTGTTACAAACCGCTGTAACACACATACTAAAAACCATTGGAGAACTTGATAAGAATATTGATTTATTCCTGCTTTGTAGAAAGGAAATGAAAAGATCCGCATAAGTAAATGGAAGCTCCTAGAGCTATCAATCAATCTGAAGTATATGAGAGTTCACTAGAGAGAGAGAGTTTCAGCCAGGGCAGCATCAGCATCCTCGTGGTTTCAGGCCTTGAACAGAACTGATGTCCTCTAGTGTGTTGGACCAAGGAAATATAGCAAACTGCACTATTATAATTCCCTCTGTTTTTTTATACTAGCTATGCACTATCTCTCTTCTCTCTCCCTGTCTTATCCTCCCTCCCTGCCCTCCCCATTTAAAGTGTCCCTGTTTTCCCCATTTCTCCCTTGATAATTTCTGTCTGCTGTGGTCCCACCTCTCTTGAGCTCCTTCTTCCCCTTTATTCCCATGGTTCTTTGTATAGCCCTCCTCCTCCCCATCTCATTCAGCTACCCCCCCCCTTTTACACATCTCCCTTAGTAACACCTGTCTCCTACTGTTCTTCTCTCTCAGGTTCCTTCTTTCCCTTTACCTCCCTGCTTCTCTTCCATTTTCCTGGTTCCTACAGTTACATG
>NW_008340856.1:1107259-1118036 GCF_000622305.1 Nannospalax galili
ATGGATCTCTGTGAGTTCAAGGCCAGCCTGGTCTACATATCAAATTCCGGGCCAGCAGGGGTTACAGGGAGACCCATTCTCAAAAAGACAGAAAAAAAAAAAGAATTATGGTTACAAAACAAAAAATAGTTGTTACAAACCGCTGTAACACACATACTAAAAACCATTGGAGAACTTGATAAGAATATTGATTTATTCCTGCTTTGTAGAAAGGAAATGAAAAGATCCGCATAAGTAAATGGAAGCTCCTAGAGCTATCAATCAATCTGAAGTATATGAGAGTTCACTAGAGAGAGAGAGTTTCAGCCAGGGCAGCATCAGCATCCTCGTGGTTTCAGGCCTTGAACAGAACTGATGTCCTCTAGTGTGTTGGACCAAGGAAATATAGCAAACTGCACTATTATAATTCCCTCTGTTTTTTTATACTAGCTATGCACTATCTCTCTTCTCTCTCCCTGTCTTATCCTCCCTCCCTGCCCTCCCCATTTAAAGTGTCCCTGTTTTCCCCATTTCTCCCTTGATAATTTCTGTCTGCTGTGGTCCCACCTCTCTTGAGCTCCTTCTTCCCCTTTATTCCCATGGTTCTTTGTATAGCCCTCCTCCTCCCCATCTCATTCAGCTACCCCCCCCCTTTTACACATCTCCCTTAGTAACACCTGTCTCCTACTGTTCTTCTCTCTCAGGTTCCTTCTTTCCCTTTACCTCCCTGCTTCTCTTCCATTTTCCTGGTTCCTACAGTTACATGTTACATCAGCGTATGTACTCACTTATAAGGATTTGGTGCTAGGATCCGCAAATGAGGAAGAACATACATCTTTTTTTTCTGAATCTGTTACTTAGTATAACAGTTTCTAGATCCATCCATTTACCTGAAAATTTCACTATTTTATCTTTCTTAACTGCTGAGTAGAACTCCATTGTGTAAATGTACCACATTTTTGTTAACCACTGATCAGTTAGGTTGCTTCCAACTCTTAGCTATTGTGAAAAGAATAGCAGAAACATAACAAACATGATTGTACAAGTATCTTTGCAATAGGATTGAGTCCTTTGGGTATGTGCCAAGGAGTGGTATAACCAGGTCATATGGTAGGCTCAGCCATCCTGGAACTCACTATGTACACCAGGGCTGACCTTGAATTCACAGAAATCCACCTGCCTCTGCCTCCCGAGTGCTGGGATTAAAGGCGTGCACTACCACACCCGGCTCATTTTTAGTTTTTCAAGAGTTCTCCACACTGCTTTCCATAGGGGTTGCACGAGTTTGCAATCCCACCATCAGTGAATGAATGTTCCCCTTTCTCCACATGCTCGCCAGCATTTGGTATCATTTGTTCCCTTGATCCTAGCCAGTCTGACTGGGGTAAGATGAAATCGTAAGGTGGTTTGAATTTGCATTTCCTTAATTAATAATGATTTTGAACACTTTTAAAGGTGTTAGCCATCTTTATTTCTTCTTTTAAGAACTCTGTTTAGATCTTCAGCCTGTCTTTTCATTGGGTCATTTGTTTTCTTGATTCTTTGTTTTTTGAGTTCTTTATATATTTTGGATGTTAAACCTCTGTCAGATGTGTCACTGAAGATTTTTTCCCACTCTGTGTTTCCTCTTCACTTTATTTATTTATTTATTTATTTTTTGCTACAGAAGCCTTTAGTTTAATGAGGTCCCACTTGTTGATTTTTTTACCTTAATTTCTGAGCAAATGTGTCCGATTTAGAAAGTCCTTTCCTAGACCTACTATAAAAAAAAAACTGCTAATGTTTTCTTCTAACAGTTTCAGAGTTTCAAGTTTCACATTGAGGTCTTTGATTCATTTGGAGCTGACTTTCGTGCAAAGTGAAAGATAGGGGTTTAATTTCATTCTTGTACATGTGGAGATCCAGTTTTGCCAGCGCCATTTGCAGAAGATGCTGTTGAAAAAGTTACACATATAATCTCTACATGAGTCTGTGAGTGTAGCTGAAGGCTACGTTACAAGAAACAGTGCCAGATGGGAGAAAACTTCCTTTGAGTTGTTCGCCAGGGTAGTCCAAGAAGAGACTTCCAAAATTACACAGGCTATTGCCACAGCCCTTGATTGCCTCCCAGAACTTGATGGTAAGACCCAATTGCTGAGGACAGGACATACTTTGGACATGGGACTTGGAGCAACAGAGCTGGGACTGACCTGGAAGCCACCTGCTCTGAAGGATAGCTCTCATAGCTTTGGAGGGCAAGTGACATTGGCGCAGTAGTGGCACTTTACCTTGGGGGTAATCAACAGCTACCTAATTGGACTTAAAGCCCACTCAGTGGAAGGAAACTCATGTGTAATACTGTAAACCTAGCCAAATACTCATAGCTGGAGAGCTCATAGATCTTAGAGAAAACTCCAAGGTTGTCATATCCCTAGACAAATGTAATTTCTTACTATATGCAAAATAAGGATCCTTACATTTATAGACAAGTATCCCAGTTACCACTCATCAAAGAAGCTTCTTTTTCAAGACAAAGACAATTACAGAGTTCCACAACTGGTCACACACAGAGATTATCTGTGAATTGCCCATGTCAAAGTGGTACATCTAGGATGCAACCTAAGACTCACAGGGATGAAGAGAACACCCAGGCATCTTTCAACTCTCATCAATGAAGCTCCCTCATGCAACAGAGAGCCAGGAACACAAAAGCTCACAAATAGCCAAAACACAGAGAATAAGAGTCTGCAGAGTTTGGGTCCTTGGACAGGACTCCTATATTAAAATCTACCCACCCAGGGCTCAGGGACCATTGTGGAAGAGGAGGCAGAAAGACTGTAAGAGCCAGGGAGGAGGCGCATGACCATACGGAAATAGTCCTACAGGCTCCTGGGACCCTTCTCATAGAAACCTACAGTAATGGTGTCAGCATGCACAAGACCCATGTTAACTTAAGCACACAAAAACCCAGCACAGAACTGTGGAAATGAGCAGCAGGCCCCAATCTTAGTTGAAGAATTATTGGCAGCTGATTACTGCTGGAAGAGCTGTTCTTCTTAAAGGGAGGAACTCTAGATAGTCTGACTAGATCCCAGTGGATGAACTTGCACTGAGGGACAGCTGGGGACACTAACTTTACATGATAGGCCTTAACACAAATGACAGATATGAACTCCAGTGGGTGGGGCACTATGGGAAGGTGCCAAAGGGGAAGAGGGTATAAAGATGATTTTCTGTATGAAATACACAAAAATTCAGTAAAACATTTTTTGGAAAGATGAAATATAAACCTCCCCCCAAAAAAAGAAAAGTAGCAAACTGCAATGCACCAAATTGTCTTGAAGAAAGACTTGTCTCATGCATAACACAATGTCCTTACAGAGAAAAATAAAGCAATAGAATGAATGATAGTAATAACCAACCAAAGTTAAGTGGAGAGGAAAGAGGCAGAAGAACGTGGAAGCAAACCGATCTGGTCACTGCTCATGGTGGAGATTCAGCTGGTTGTGTCCTAAGAAATAAAAGATTAAACAAAATGTATAAAAATGAGTGTTCTTGGGCTGGAGAGATGGCTCAGCGGTTAAGAACATGGTTGTTCTTGCAAAGGACCCAAGTTTGAATCCCAGCACCCAGACGGCAACTAACAACTGTCCATAACTCCAGTCCCAGGGGATCTGACAGCCTCTTCTGACCTGGCTGTCTTCTGACAGCCTCTTCGCAGGCATTGCACGACATGGGTGCACTTACCTACATGCAGGCAATACATGAATAAACATAAAATAAAAATAAATAAATAAAAATTTTAAAATGAGTGCTCTTTTGTACTATTACATATATTAACTAAAAATATAGAAGATGCTACAGAGAAGGGAAGGGAGAGGAGGAGAGGGAAGGGAAGGAGAAAGGAAGGAAGGGAAGGGGAGAGAAGGGAAGGGAAGGGAAGGGAAAGACAGTCAAGCTGAGAGTAATGCAAATCAGTTGGATCCTGAGAAGACGGCTAGCATGTTACCTTCTTTCTATCAGAAGGGGGCACTGTAGGCAGTAAGACCCTCAGATTTTAGACTAGTGAAGGATCTCAAAGAAAAGACTCCCCATCAGTCGCCTGGGGCATCCTTGCCATGGTAGACTCAGTTTCTGAGGTTGCAGGGAGTTGTGGGAGGGCAGCCACAAGAACCAAATGGGAGAAAGCTGGGGGACCTACAGGCATCCTACAGTTGGGGTAAGGGGACCATAGAAAGATGGTATCTGACTGCTGGGGATCATACGGAAGCTCAGACACCCTGGTTGTGACTGTTATGGAAGGATGCTGTACCCAGAATAAGCATGGTACCCACCCAAGACCGGAAGCTCCAGAGCCAGGATGTTTCATCAGTCAACCACCACTAAAACAGATGGGGCCTCAGCAGTGTGGCAAACAGAAAGACACTCATGAAATGCAGAACTCACTGAAATGACCAGGTTTAGCAGATATTGGTCAGCCTGACTTTTGTTACTAAATGACTGGAAGTTCAAAGGAGAGAATAAGTTGTAATTTTAAAGTTCTAACTTAAAAATCCAAGTGAGAGAAGAATGTACTTTAGCTCTTCCCTGATTCGAATAGTCAATGGACTAGCAGTGTCTATCACCTGGGGGCCACCTGAGAACTGAAAACTAGAGCTGGCTGTATACCTGCAATCTCAGCACTTAGAAAGCCAAGGCAGGAAAATCAGGAACTGAAGCCCAGCCTTAGGCATAGTGAATGTAAGGCCAGCTTAGCTGCATGAGATCCTGTCACAAACAGACAAGAAACGAAAAACTCAGAACGAAGCCTCACACTCTGTTAGACTGTTGCAAGATAACCAAGTATTCTGCAGGTTAAAGATGGATCCCTCTGCTGTTTTCAGTGGGAGGTGCTAAAGGGAAGTGTCACTGACAAGGTGTGTGGGGACAACCTTGCAAAGATGCTGACATCTGGTTCGTCTTAAGGGTTTGCGGAAGTTCCTGAGACGGGAGCTTCTGGATGAGGCAGTAGTAGCAAGTTCAAAGCCATGGAGACCCTGGCTTAGTGGGGAGTGGGGGCAGCGTGTGGTGTCTGCCTGGAGCAAAAGTGAGAAATGTGAGGGCTTTTATGGTCTGCTCACACAGCCAAGAAGCAGAACCAAAGGTGAATTGAGTTCCTCATTTCCTATGGCATTTCAGGGACACAGAGGGCCTTTTCCCATGTGTGAATGTGCTTCAAACTGTAGGCTGGTCAGGGAGCCAAGCCAAGCCGACGCCACCTCCCTCTCACAGGGAGCTGCAGAACCATCAAAGAGGAGCCAGCTGGGGGAAGTTTCTTGGAGGACAAGCATGCTTCCTGGGCCAAGAAGCCTCAGGAAGACGCCAAGGAGGGGTGGGCAGAACAGCATAGCCAGCAGGACAGCACATGAGCCTCTTCCAGCCAGCCCTGAGATGCTGACCCTCTGCCAGGGCTGGCTGGATCTCTGCAATTGCAAAGCCAACCCTCAAGGTTTTACCACTTCAAGACCTTGACTGCTCTTCTCTCCCTGTCCTGGCCCTCCACCCTCCTCCTGCAGAGATGAATGATCAGCATGTTCTCTCCCAGGCTCCACCTAATCACTTTGCTATGGAGACTTCCCCAAGCCTTCCTGCTGTGCCCTGATTGAGAACAGGCCTGAGCTGTCCAGCCCTTCCAACAAGCTTAACCAATTCATCTCCAGATCCCAGTTGCCAGGGAAAAGATGGGGAAGAGGTTCTTAAAGCAGCTAAGTGGCTCTCCATAGAGAATGTATTTGTCAGTCCACTGGCCTATGTTGTACAGGAAAGATAAAATAATGCCCAGGTATGCAGGAAGAATGCAAGAGAAAGAGACAGGAGGAGGAAGAGCCAGGTCATCCTTGTATCATGAGCCATGGTGAGTTTGAGATTACCTTTATGCTGCAATTGGATGCCCTTACAAAAATGGATTTACTCTAAGGGTGGACTGTAGACCTTTGTGGGAGAAGCTGGTGTGGTAAGATCTTATGTGTGTGTACATTTGTGTGAGGGGAGTGCATGGCATGTAAGTGTCTTCCTCGGCCTCTTAGTTTTTGAGATAGGGTCCCTCATTGAAACTGGACCTCACTAATTCAGCTATAGTGTCTGGCCATCAAGCCCCTGGGATCCTCCTGTCTCCTTTCCCAGAGCTGGGATTACAGGTGTGTGCTTCTATGCCCAACTTTTCACATGGATACTGGGGACCTGAACTTAAGTCCTCATGCTTGTGCAGCAAGTACATTATTGACTAAGCTGTATCCCCAGCCCCTAGGTATCATCTTTAAAAGGACTAATGAGAGCTCAGAAAACGCCATGGGGAAGTAAGGAAGAACATTATGGAAGGCTGTTACCTGTAGTAAGTCCAGGACAGCTAGGGCCACCTATGAAGAAAAGACAGGCCCAAAACGAGGAGAAGTAAGGACAAATGGAACCCAAGGAGTCACACCAGACAGAACTCACAGAGACAAACTGGTGCCCATGTGTTTGTTTCATACATCGGGGCGACCTGCAGAAGACACTGGTGCATAAGTCTCAGAGCTGCACAGAGGTCCATTAGGAGGAGAAGGTGCTGTCTTTGTGACATCTCGTTGACTGAAGTAAACCAAAGTCAAGGCCTATGAACGTACATTCCACCTCTACCAAGAGGGCCTGCAGTCATTTGGCAGAGGGTGTGGATTCAGGTGGGTCAGGAACTGAGAAAGTGATACAATCTACTGCCAGAGGTGGCTGTGCAGGTTAGCTTGCATGCTATAACAAATGTCTGAGGTAAGGCCATTTAAAAGAGGAAAGGTTTATTTGGGTTCAGGGTGTCAAGTTCAAGTCTATGCTCAGTTAACTTGTTGCTTTTGGATCTTTGGCAAAGCAGAGCATCATGGTAGAAGCATGTGGTAGAGGAAGCTGCTTATCTCAAGTAGCTGGGAAATGAAAGAGAGAGGACAGGCTGGGGTCCTGATATTCCTTCAATGACGTGCCCCAATGACCTCATTTCCTTCTGTTAGACTCCTGCTGAAGCGTCCACCATCTCCCAGCAACAACACAAGCTACTGACCACGCCTATGATACATGAGCTTTGGGGATAAAGATCCAAACTACAGCCCAGAGGATGTACAGAGAGGAGGGCAGGCTAAGGTAGCAAGGCAGAACCCATAGGACATGGAGACAGACTGGATTTGTAAGATGACAGAGAAGAAGGAGTCCACCAGTATAGACAAGTTCAACTGAGGGTGATGTAGCTACATAATCAACGTTCCAACTCTAGCATCAAGGCCTAAAAACCACATCAATGACCAGCACAGGAAATGGCATTGGTGCAGTAGTGGCACTTTTACCTTGTGAGTAATCAACAGCTACCTAATTGGATTTAAAGCCCACTCAGTGGAAGGAAACTCATGTGTGGTACTATAAACCTAGCCAAATACTCATAGCTGGAGAGGTTACAGATCTTAGGGAAAACCCCAAGGCACTCATATCCCTAGGCAAATGTAATTTCTTACTATGTGCAAAATATGGATCCTTAAACTTATAGACAAGTATCCCAGTCACCACCCATCAAAGTAGCTTCTTTTTCAACAGAGATTATTACAGAGTTACATCACTGGTCACACACAGAGGTTGTCTTTGAATTGCCCAAGCCTAAGTGGCACATCCAGGATGCAACCTCTACGCCTAAGACTCACGGAACATAGAACAGGGATGAAGAGAACACTAATGCATCTTTCAGTTCTCATCAATGAAGCTCTGTCATGCAGAAGGGCCAGGAATGCAAAAGGTCACAAATGGCCAAAACACAGAGAATAAGGATCTACAGAGTGTGGGTCCTTGGACAGGTCTCATATATTGAGGTCCACCTACCCAGGGCTCAGGGACCATTGCAGAAGAGGGGGTGAAAGATTGTAAGAGCCAGGGAGGAGGTGCATGACCATATGGAAATAGTCCCACAGGCACCTTCTCATACAAACCTACAGCAATGGTGTCGGCATGCACAAGACCCATGCAAACTTAGGCAGACAAAAACCCAGCACAGAACTGTGGAAATGAACAGCAAGCCCCAATCTTAGCCAAAGAATTACTGGCAGCTGATTACTACTGTGTGAGGAAGAGCAGATATTCCTGAAGGGAGAGACTCTAGACAGGCTGACTAGACCCCAGTGGATGAACTTCCACTGAGGGGCATCTGGGGACACTAACTTTACATGATAGGCCTTAACACAAATGACAGAAGGTATGAACTCCATTGGCAGGACTATGGGAGGGTGCCTAAGGGGAAGTGGGAAGGGAGTATAAAGATGATTTTCTCTATGAAATACACAAAAATTCAATTATAAAAAAAGATTTAGAATAGTTGGTTATCATCTTGCCAGTGTCTACCAAAGTGGTTTGTGAAGTATTTGTTTGTGGCAGTAGCCCATGATATCACCAGAGATCTGTCCGCACGTCTCCAGTTCTACACTAGGCATTACACCTTGCAGAGACTAGAGCCCACCTAACTAAGTTCAAGGGGTACCATGCTATCATGCAAGAGAACAGTTCCTACTCAGGCTCAGAGGAAAGAGACTGCAATTGGTTGGAGAAAGGAGTTACGCCGTTTGAGACAGTTATTTGTAAACGCTTCAGAATAAAGTGCAACCTGCTTACATCTCTTTGCTGGGAGGGGCCACTGTGAAGCTCAGTGATAACTATGGGTAGGTGTCTGAGTTTGCAGATTCCAAGGCAAGTTACTGAGATGGAAGGTTGGGCTCCATCCGGCTGGAAACTCTGGGAGTAATGTGGAGCATGGCTCTGCTACTCTACTCGAGAGATAGGGAAGCAGACCTTCAAGTCACTGACTAAGCGCAGCTCCTCTGGACCTTTACCTTCTAGTGCTTTTTGTTTGCTTGAAAGGACTCTGGTGAGCAGCTTCATCCAGATCCATGCTGAGGGGAGGCAGGTGGACAGTGACAGTATCCCACACAGAAGAGGGAGAGAAATGCAGTCTCCCCTTGTAACATGTCCAGGGCTCCATGTTGGGAAGAGGGACAGTACGGAGACGACAGACCACTTCCAGGGTTTCTGGGGTTTCCTCAAAGAAAGCACGATTGTTGCTGCTGAAATTATTTTAGATTACAGATAAGTTACCTAAAGCTTCCTAACTGATTTTATGAAGATGTAATAATTTGAATACTCATATTGGATACAGCAGTATAAAACCAGAGAGGTATAAACAGCTGCACTTAAGGATACACCTGTAAAAATGCTTAATGAATGCTAGGAAATAGAGTCATGTGCTAAAACTGGGACACTGGCATGTGTACTATATTTTAGTAATATACAACTGGGTTGAAATCAGAAACTATAGCAATGTAACTAATTCATTACAGGAAGTTAAAACTCAAAACTACACGATAAAATCATCAAACTCTGAAAAAACATCTGATAAAATGTTACCTTTCTGTCCTAGTTTTTTCTCCATTGCTGTTACAAAGCACTCTGACCACTACCAACA
Source organism: Nannospalax galili (assembly GCF_000622305.1). Lineage (NCBI taxonomy): Eukaryota > Metazoa > Chordata > Mammalia > Rodentia > Spalacidae > Nannospalax > Nannospalax galili. The sequence continues at coordinate 1,116,714 of NW_008340856.1, forward strand.
TGGGGAGGAAAGGGTTTATTTGGCTTACATCTCTCGGGTCACAGTTCATCAGGGAGCCCAAGGTAGGAAGTCAGGGCAAGAACCTGGAGGCTGGAGCTGGAGCACAGGCCATGGAGGATCACTGCTTACTGGCTTGCTCCCTGGCCCCTGTTTAGCCTGCCTTCTTATGCAACACAGGCCCACCTGCCCAGGGGTGGCACCACCCACAGTGGGCTGGGCCCTCCCACATCACTTAACAATTAAGAAGATGCCCCACAGACATGGCCACAGGCCAGTCCAATAGAGGCAATTCCCCAACTGAGGCTCCCTCAACCCAGGTGTGTCAAGTTGACACTAAAGCTATCCGGCACACATTCTTAGTTAAAATGCTAAATACAATTGGAAATTAACTAAATATATAATATAGAGTTGTAGATTATTTGTCAAAATCCAGTATGGGCTTAACTGTGGTAGACACCATTTGATTATTAGTGGAACAGCCAGTACTTGCTGTTCTTGCAAAGGACTTGAGTTCAGTTCCCAGCACCTACATTGGGTGACGCACAACCACTTGGGTGACACACAACCACTTGTAACTCCAATTCCAGAGGATCTGACACCCTCTTGTGGCCTCTAAGGATAATTGCATACACGTGTATACAGACATACATAGAAAAACACATACACAAACAAAAATGGAGAAATGACTCAACAGTTAAGAACACTGGCTGCTCTTGCAGAGGACCCAGGTTCTGTTCCCAGCACTCACATGGTGGCTAACAACTGTAACATCTGTAACTCTAGTTCCAGGGGATGTGATACCTTCTTCTGTCCTCTGTGGAGGACATGTGGTGTACTTATATACATGTAGGCAAAACACTCATACACATAAAATGCAAATAATTTTTTTTAAAAAAAAGCATAGGTTCTGAGCCAGGTGTGGTGGCACACGCCTGTAGTCCCAGCACTTGGGAGGCAGAGGCAGGAGGATCTCTGTGAGTTCCAGGCCAGCTGGGGCTACAGGGAAACCCTGTCTCAAAAAGACCAAAAAAAAAAAAAAAAAAGCATAGGTTCTGGTGAGATGGAGACTAACAATCATCTGTAGCTCCGGTTCCAAGGGATAAGGGATCCGACGCCCTCTTCTGACCTCTGTGGCATTGCATGACACTTTGTACTTACATACATGCAGGCAATACACTCATACACATAAAATAAAAATAATAAATAAAATATTTTTTAAAAAGGAACAAATAGGGGCTGGAGAGGTAGTTCAGCGGTTAAGGACACTGATTGTTCTCGCAGAAGACCTGGGTTCAAATCCCAGCACCCATATGGCAGCTAACA
>NW_008340856.1:1118184-1124120 GCF_000622305.1 Nannospalax galili
ACAAGTAGAAGCCGGGTGTGATGACGCATGCCTGTAATCCCAGCACTTGGGAGGCAGAGGCAGGCAGATCTCTGTGAGTTTGAGGCCAGCCTGGTCTACATAGTGCGTTCCAGAACAGCTGGGACTACAGGGAGACCCTGTCCCAAAAAGACAGAAACAAAAAAGGGAACAAATAAGACTTTTAAAAAAGAACTACATTACATACAATAAAAATCAAGAGTGGAAATCCCAGTCTACCCATAAAACCTAAGGGTGGAGATATGGCCTTTACTAAAACAGGAAATTTAATTGCTGTACACACATAGCAACAGAATTAACTACTTAAGTCTTTTTTAATTTATTATTTTCATTTTATGTATGTGAATGTATTACCTGCATGTATGTAAGTGAACCTGTGTTGTGCAATGCCCATGGGGGTCAAAAGATAGTGTCCGATCCCTTGGAACTGGAGTTACAGTTGTTAGCCACCTTATGAGTGCTGGGAATTGAACCCAGGTCCTGTGCAATAGCAGCCAGTGTTCTTAACCACTGAGCCATCTCTATAGCCCCCAAGTATGTAAGTCTTTATAAGAACTCTATGAATTGTGGATACTCAACTCTCTACATTGAAAATATTTCCCAGAAATGTATTTACTTTGTTGGTTATTTCTTGACAAGAAATAGCATTGGGGAGATGGGTCAATAGAGAGATGGCTCAGCAGTTAAGAGTACTGGCTGTTCTTGCAGAGGACCCGGGTTTGGTTCCCAGCACCCACATAGTGGCTAACTATCGTCTGTAACTCCAGTTCTAGAGGATCTGACACCCTCTTCTGACCTCCATGGGCACTGTATGCACAGGCCATACACTCAGGCCAAACACTCATACCCCTAAAAATAAATAAATAAAAGTTATAAAATTAAAAATGGCAATAGATACATAAATATTGGGGGGAAATTGCAATACAGAATTACTTAAATATGCAAAATATACAAAATCACTCTCACAACATAAAAGAAAATGTAAAAGAATGGTGGTGAAGAATGAGTGGAAAATCCCTAGAAAGGCAAATTGGAAAGGCTGACAAACGTGAAAAGGCCGTTTGAACACAGAACAACCAGCACGCAAGGACGATGCACTTCTTAGCCTCATAAAAAGACAACGGCATTGCCAAATGCAATGTGGGCTGAAGTAAGAGGTGAGTTTCCTTTATCCTCTCTGGTGGAGATGTGCATTACTGAAGCCTATAAGAAATCAACCTGTCACACTCCTGGAAATATAGCATTTGTTCAGATCTCTGTCCAACAGTGTTTATCATGGCTATGTGTTATGACCAATTATCCCTCAATTCTGAATAAACGACAATGAATCCATAGAAAGAAATACTATGAAAAAATGAATTAGGAGATGGAGAGATGGCTCAGACATTAAAAACACTTGCTGCTTTTGCAAAGGACCGAGGTTTAGTTTCCAGCACCAACACTGGATAGTTCACAGTAATTCCAGTTCTAAGGGATCCACTGCTCTCTTCTTGCCTCTGAGAGCATTGCATTGTATGCATGCAGTGCGTGCACACGCGCGCGCGCGCACACACACACACACACACACACACACACCACAAAAAATAAAAATACATTTAAAAACTTGATTCAAGAGATGCCACCTAAACTATGGGGATTTCTACACGATATTCCCGAGTAGAGCACACAAGGTGCAGAAAAGTACAAAACCCACTTTGTAAAGAATGACTAAACACGAGTGAATATACACACGCAGTATATGTGTGTATGCACAACTGGGATAGTCAGCTACTGAGGTTTTCCAAGGGTTGTGTGAACACGAGAAATACATGACTGATACAAAGGAGGTTGTTAACATGGGTTACTTGGCAACCAGGAGTCAGGAAAGAGAGAGAGAGGAAAAATCAGAGGGAAAGAAAGTACAGAGAAAAGACTGAGGATGCACTAAGAAGAAATCAAGGCAGCCGGGTGTGGCACGGCAAACCTAGAATCCCACAGCTAGGGAGGTGGAAGCAGGAGGGCCAGGAGTTTCTGCATAACAAGTTCAAAGCCAGCCTGGCTACAAAATCCTGTCTCAAAACACAGCCATTCAAGGCAATGTGCATAGGGTTTTGTTTATGTGAATTGTTTCTCAATGCAATAGTGGTGAAAAAAAATGTTCTATCTTCCCACTGGTTGGGGTGCCCATGCTATTCTATAAAGTGAGAAAAGGCAAGTTGCAGGGTACATGCTCAAAAGCACAACACTTGTGTGTTTATATTGATGCCATTTAAGTTTGCTCAGCACTGTCTAAGGATGCCCCAGGTGGGCGCAGCAGGTCACTCACTGCCTGGTACGGTGGAAGTTTTCACATCATATTGTTTCATTTGTCAAAATAAACACATATTACTTTGAATGTCTCAAAAGATCAATACAGAAAAGTTCCTAAAAATGTTTTCTTCCTCTTCCTTTGTTCCTTCAGGAACATCTGGAACCAAGGGCAGCCCCACCCCACCTACCACTCTGCCACCTGTGTTCAGACACCTGCGACTCATTGGTTGAAGCAGCTGTGGTTACTTCCCACAGGTGGCTCAGGTGCTGGTGAAATTCTGGATGTCTGGGTGACCTAAAATTTGAATCACTTGAATAAGGATTTGGTTAGTCTAGAAAATAGAGATGAAGTAGGAGTGGGCTCTACAATTCCAAAGACTGATACACCCAGGGCTGAGCTCTGGCCTCACCAATTCAGTTAAAACCGAAATATGATTGTGCCTCCATAATAGTATTTGTGTATGCCTATGAGCCCTGAAAGAATTGAAATCTGATCAGCTTTAGCTCCTCAAATCCTTCCTACAACTGAGCATCATGCCCATGTTATAAAGAACATAGTGGACTAGAGTATAATATGCTCAAAGCAACTTAGATGGTCAATTGTTAGGTTGTGCCCCATGAACTGCTAGTCTAGTTTCAGATCATTTTAAAAAATATTTTTATTTATTATTTTTTTTTTATGTGTATGAGTGGTTGCCTGCATGTATGTAAGTGCACCTGTGTCGTGTAATGCCCACAGAGGTCAGAAGAGAGCATTAGATTCCCTGGAACTGGAGTTAACAGACGGTTGCTAGCCACCATGTAGATGCTAGGAACTGAATTCACTGTTTGTAGCCACCATGTGGGTGCTGGGAATCAAACCCAGGTCCTCTGCAAGAGCAGTCAGTACTCTTAACTCCTGAGCCATCTCTCCAGCCCCCTCAGATCATTTTTTAATTTACGAAATTCCCAATAGTTAGGCTACTGTTTTGGTTGTTCCAATAGAAACACAAGTAATATTTTCTAATATTTCTCTCTCATGCCAAAGGCCCAGGTCATCAGATGCCCCAGCTCAGGATCATTCCTGCCCTCTCAGGTGATGTGTTTGAATGGTCTTCACTGCTTGGCCACCACCTGTCCTTTTCATCAGTGGGGGCAGAGGCAAAGATAGGAGCAAGCATCTACTATTTAAGAACACAATCAAGACCCAAGCACAGTGGCGCATGACTTTAATCCTAGCACTCAGGAAGCAGAGGCAGGCAGATCTCTAAGTTCAAGTCCAGTCTGGTCTGGTCTACCTAATGAGCTCCAGACAAGCCAGGGGTTCATACGCAGTGAGACCCTGTTCCAAAAAACCAAACCACATCTAAAGACAAAGATTTCTATTTCTAGAAAGTAATTCAAACACACACTTAAAAAAGAAAACTGTGTACAGTGTATTGAAAAAGGTATGAGGCTTTAGGATGGCTCAGCGGTTAAGAGCACTGACTGCTCTTGCAGAGGACCTGGGTTTGATTCCCAGCACCCACATGGCGGCTACAAACAGTCCTTAACTCCAGTTCAGAGGAATCTGAAGCCCTCTTCTGACCATGGCATTGCACGACACAGGTGCACTCTTACATGCAGGCAATACACTCATACACATAAAATAAAAATAATAAATAAAATTTTAAAAAAGAAAAAGGTATGAGGCTTTTGAACTGGAACTATTTGTATTAAAATCCACACATGCATGCCGCGTGTGGTGGCACATGCCTTTAATCCCAGCACTCGAGAGGTAGAGGCAGGAGAATCTCTGAGTTCTAGGCCAGACTGGTCTCCATAGCAAATCCAGGCCAGCTGGGTCTACAGGGAGACCCTGTCTCAAAAAGACCAAAAAAAAAAAAAAAAATCCACACATGCCTAATGATCAACTCTGAGATTTTTAAGCAAATTACTCAATTCTTCTGAGGTATATTTTCCCTCATCTGTATCTATCTCAGAGAAGTATGATGTTACACAAAAGAAGCCCAGTAAAACTGAAAATGTTTTCAAATTTGTTATTTTTATTTTATGTATGAGTGCTTTGCCTGAATGTATATAACTGTACCTATGTCACGCATAGGCTGCACAGGGCAGAAGAAGGTATCAGATATCCTGGAACTGGAGTTATGGATAGTTGTTAGCAGTCATATGGAAACTGGGAATTGAACCCAGATCTTCTGGAAGAGTACCCAGTGCTCTTAATCACTGAGCCATCTCTCCAGCCCCCATAAATGTTTTTTACATGTTATTCTCACTTTTAACAACTTCTGTAATATAAAATATCTACACTACAAGAATCAATTCATGAAGTTTTTTAAAATTATTTATTTTTGTTTTATGTATATGTATCTATTGTCTGCATGTATGTAAGTGCACCCATATCCTGCCATGCCCTTGGAGGTCAGAAGAGGGCGTTGGATCCCTTGGAACTGAAGTTATGGGTGGTTGTCAGCCACCATGTGGGTGCTGGGAACTGAATCCAGGTCATCTGCAAGAGCAGCCAGTGTTCTTAACTGCTGAGCCACCTCTCCAGCTTCATCCTTTGAAATTCTTTCTAAAAAGCCTTTTAGTTATACTTTTAAATTTAATGGTTCTCCTAGGCTTTTGAAATCATAGGAAAAGAAGGATCAACATAGTCAAGGCAAATAGTGCCTGAGAGAATGAATATCACAGTCTTTGAGAATCAACAATGTTCAAAGAAAATCTACGTGGGTTATAATAATAATGGTCATGATTTTAGCTTATAGAGCCTCTTCTGGGGAAGGAGTTCAGTGTTTTTTTGTTTTGTTTTGTTTTTTTTCTATTCTGTAATTTATTGCTTACCAAACAAGAGAAGTAGGGATTATGTTGCTATATGGAACAATTATCTAAATTTAAAATGTGCAAAGTCAAAAATAAAACACATTTGTTAAGCAAAAAAACAAAAAAAAAAAAAACAAAAACAAAAAAAACCCAAACTAAAAACAAACAAAAAACCCACAACCAGGAAGTTGCAGCTCTGATTATACCTCATTGGCCAGAGCCTGGTCACATGCAACATACCCACAAGCAAGGCTGAGAAGTCTTATATCCGTCTGAAACGCCATCACTGTGTAGGAACAGGAATAAAGATCTGGGAAGAGCACATTCCATGAGCTATGCATGAGGTCTAGCCAGAGCTCATTATCTGATCACTGAACCACAATAAAAATGGCCAGAGTCCTACCTGAGGCGCCATCTTTGAGTTTTTCTAATAGTCTTCTCTTGGACCAGAAGCTCATTCCCACAAGGTCTCCCTGAAGGTCATTTCTCCTGTTTCAAACTCATTCCTGGAATTGTCCTGAGCCCACTTGTGTTCCAAGAGGTGAAAACAACAAACTGCAGACATGTGCTCATAAGTATGTGACTCTATGTATACATACAGCATATAAGCATATTTGTCTTCAGATAATGTCCTCAAAGGTGAAGCAGGTTAGGACTTTGAAGATCACGAGGTACCACCTCAAGATGAAGAACTACAGGCAATCAATGGATGCTGTGGGAGGGAGAATCAGTTTTCTCCAGGGAGAGGTTATCTAATCCCAAGTGGGCAGCCCTAAACACAGGTACATGTGAACAGCACTAAATGGACATATGTATATATATAT
>NW_008340856.1:1124208-1158909 GCF_000622305.1 Nannospalax galili
GGGAAGTTGTGATATACATATACATATATGTAACAATAATCAAAGAAGACTAAAGGGGCAGGGACATAGGAATAGGAGGGACCAAGGAGGGATGGAAATAATACAAATAAAATGCTCATATATGAAATTCTCAAAAAAAAAAAATAAACATAAGCATAAATTTGAAGTTCATTGTGTCCCAAAGGGGTTTGAAGCTTAGAGCTTTGAAAAGAGAGCTTTCTTGTTGTTCTGCCCAGGAAAGTATCCTCAGACAACACTGGTCCATTAAATTGAGGCCCATCTCGGTGTATGTGGGATGGATGGGGCCATGCAAGGATGGTGACAATATATTTTTGTACTCAGCTCAGGAGCTGAGCTAAGGCCAAAATCCAACTGCCGAAGTGATTCCTCTAGTTTGGGTCTGTGGGGCCATGCCTCACTGCTTATTCCCTCATGAGGATGGAATATTCTAGAAGACTTTGTGGCACCATGTCAACTATTAGGCAAAACATGCCTATACAGGACAAAAGAGCAAGTTGTAGTTTGAATGTGTAATGTCCCCCCATAGGTCCACTCCCTCTCCAGCTGGTGCTGTTTGGGAAGGTTGTAGAACCTTTTGGAGGTAGAGCCTTGCTGGAGAAAAGAGGGTCACTGGGGTAAGCCTTCAGGTTTTATAGCCTGGCTCTACTTCCTTTTCTGCTTCCCAACTGTGGATGGGTGTGACTAGCTGGCCCTCTGCTCCTGCTGCCTTGCCTTCTCCGCCATGATGGACTGTATCCTTTCTAACCAGGCACCCAAATAAACCCTTCTTCCTGTAAGTTGCTTTTTAAAAGTCTTTTTTGTTTTAATTTTATGCATACGAGCGATCTGCTTGTATGTAAGTGCACCATGTGCATGCAATGTCCATGGAAAGCAGAAGAGGGTGCTGGGTTTCCTGGAACTGGAGTTACAGTTCTTAGCCGCCATGTGGGTGGTGGGAACTGAACCCAGGTCCTCTGCAAGAGCAGCCAGTGCTCTTAACTGCTGAGCCGGCTCTCCAGCCCAAGTTTCTTGTCAGCTGCTTTCTGCTAGCAATGAGAAAAGTAACGCAGGGAGAAATGCAAACTGAGGCAGCTTGGAGATTTCTGTTGTACAGTACTGAGTTAAATCCAGGGCCTCCTCAAGCAAGCACCCCAACACTGAGCTGTACCCCATCCCGTTTTGTACTTTTTGCTTTGAGACAGGGTCTTACTAAGTTATCACAGCTGACCTTGAACTTGCTCTGTAGCATAGCAGGCCTGGATCCTCCTGATTGAGCTGTGTGTAGCTGGAATTACCTGGCTGCACCTTCAGGCCCAGGGCCTTTCTTATTTTTGTTGAGATATGTTTTGGCTACAACTATTACCTTAATGTTGAGTACAATTTGAGGAAGCATAAGGTTTTATTTTGGTATTCAAGGTGTATGGGGGCTTTCTTTCTTAACCTGTATTGCCAAATATTTATAATTCATACTTTCTATTCTATTAGATTCATAAAAGCTTAACTTTGGGGGGGGGTACACAATTTTGGGACTGATAAAAATAATAAATAAATGTGCTGGATGTGGTGGTGCACACCTGTAATCCCAGCACTCAGGAGGCAGAAGCAGATGGATCTCTGTGAGTTCAAGGCCAGTCTGGTCTACATAGTGAGTTCCAGACCAGCTGGAGCTACGGGGAAGGAGACTGTCTCAAAAAAAAAAAAAAGAAAGAAAAAGACCAGAAAATAAAATAAATAAATAAAATGAATAATTTTTAAAATACACAATTTGTATTATAAATAGGAGTTAGGAAATACAAAAAATTAATATTAAAAAAACCAAGAATAAAAATAACCAATAATCCCACTTTCTGAAGGTTGTTTTTATTTTATGCGTATGATTGTACTGCCTGCATGTGTGTGAGTGCACCAGTGTCTGTGCAGTACCACAGAGGTCAGAAGGTGTCAGATCCCCTGGAACTGGAGTTACAGATGGTTGTTAGCTGCCATGTGGGTGCTGGGAATCGAACCCAGGTCCTCTGTAAGAGCAGTCAGTGCTCTTAACCACTGAGCCATCTCTCCAGTCCCACTGAAGATTTTTAAATTTACTTTATGTGTATGAGTGTTGTTCCTGTATGTATGTAGGTGTGCTCGTGTCATGTAATGCCTGTGGAGGCCAGAAGAGGACTTCAAATGCCCTGGAGCTGGAGTTACAGAGGGTTGTTAGCTGCCATGTGGGTGCTGAAAACTGAACCCAGGGCCTCTGTAAGAGCAGCCAGTGGTCTTCACTGCTGAGCCATCTGAAGATGACAGATTTAAGTCATTCTTTATTAGGTTCTTTTAAACATACATTCATATATGAAAGTATCTGTAATAAAATGGAAAAACAGGCTATCTGTGCTAGGTGTGGTGGCACACACGCAGGAGGCAGAGGCAGGTGGACCTCTGTGAGTTTGAGCCAGCCAGGGCTACATAGTGAGACCCTGTCACAAACCTCCCCCCACAAAAGGGATATCTGTGATTAGTTACTACAGAATAAACTAAAGACTGGTAAGGAGATGCAGATGGAACCAAATAGAAATCAATTCATGAGATGAGCTTGGGAGAAAAGTTTCAACCAAATCCATTGCAAATCCTACTGTTGAACAAACACACCTCCTTCAGTAAAAACAGTCAGGAAGAAATTCCTACCTGCATGAAAAGTTTCTATGGGCCCAAAAGACAGGTCTACCTCTGACAGTGTCTCAAATAGTGGAGTTGGTGATTAGCATTTGCCCAGGGTGATTTTTGCCCATCTTTTTAATTATGCACTTCCTTTTATAAACTAGCACCATGTAAGCAGTACTTCTCAACACCTCCATGGTGGGAGATGTTTTTTTTTTTAAATTTTTTATGTATTTTTATTTTATGTGTATAAGTGTATTGCCTGCATATATGTGAGTGCACCTGTGTCCTGTAATGCCCACGGAGGTTGGAAGACACTGTTGGATCCCCTGGAACTGGAGTTATAGATGGTTGCTGGCCACCATGTGGGTGCTGGGAACAGAACCCCAGTCCTCCGCAAGAGCAGCCAGTACTCTTAACCACTGAGCCATCTCTCCAGCTCCAAGATCAGGGTTTTCTTTTTTCCCCCAATCTATCACAGCCTGATTTTCATACTTTTAAATAAAAAAATGATAAAATTCAGCACATCTGCCCGTTCTTAGATTCAACATACATAAATTAATTAGCAAATTTTTACTTTATATAAATTACTAAAAACTACTTTGGAATGCCATCTGTAACAATCAGACTGTGCTTTTTGAACACCTGGGTTATAGGAGCATATTTTATATTATTGTTACCTAGTTGAACAATCTTTTAGCTGATGGTTTAGTTCATTTGAAATTACTGGTACATTTGGGCCTGTTTCTCATTTTTCCCCATCACTATTCTGATATGTATGTCCTTAATTTGATATCACTGTGGATATATTTTTTCTTCCCTTTTTTTTTAAAATTTGTTTTTATTTTATATATATGAGTGTATTGCCTGCATGTATGTGAGTGCACCTGTGTCATGCAATGCCACAGAGGTCAGAAGAGGGCTTCGGATTCCTCTAGAACTGGAGTTAAGGACAGTTTGTAGCCGCCATGTGGGTGTTGGGAATCGAACCCAGGTCCTCTGCAAGAGCAGTCAGTGCTCTTAACCACTGAGCCATCTCTCCAGCCCCGGTGTTTGGTTTTTTTGATGTATATGAATCTTTTGCCTGGGTGTTGGTACTGGGAACTAAACCTGGGCCCTCTGCAAGAGCAGCAAGTGCTCTTAACCCCTGAGCTGTCTCTCCAGCTCCTGGTTCTTACTTTTTAATATTTTATTTTTTGTGTGTAGGAGTATATTGCCTGCATGTATGTAAGTGCACCCATGTCATGCAATGTCCACAGAGGTCAGAAGAAGGCATTGAATGCTCTGGAACTGGAGTCACAGATGGTTGTTAGCCACCATGTGGGTGCTGGGAACTGAACCCAGGTCCTCTGCGAGAGCAGCCAGTGCTCTTAACTGCGGAGCCATCTCTTTAGCCCCCGGCTCTAACAGGCTCACCAAGCTATCTACATTGGTCATTTGCCTGTCAGTTACCATGTCAGTACTTCTGAGGCTCTCTCTCTTCATAAGTACTTCATCCAAATTCAATGTGGGCCTCAGGGAGAGGAACAAAATTCTAAGTTCAAAGCTCTTCTGGCCCTACATGGGCACACTTGTTATCTCCAAACCTAGAAAGTAGAGGCAGTGGGATTCTAAGTTTGAGGCTACCCTGGGTTGCAGACAGACCTCGTCTCTAAAAACTAAGAGAGAGACAGACAGAGGGAGAGAGACAGAGAGAGGAAGAAGGGGGAGAGAAGGGAACTCCACAAAGAAGAATCCTGAGAGCCATCAGATCCCCTGTTGAGCTTTGGATCTTGCTCATTCTTTCTGGAAACTTTCAGATGCTGTCATTGTTTACTTTGTGTGTGAGCACGTGTGCGTGTGCATGTGTGTGTGTGTGTAAGGCAGGGGACAACCTCTGACATAACTTGGATTGAGAATGGCAGCATCAGGCTGCACAGCCTACACAGCAGTGTAGGGCCACTTAACATCCCAAACTACGAGAGAAGAGTCAAGGATGGAGGATGGAGATTGGGTCATTCTAAGTTTGCTCCAGGTTGAAGAATACACCCAGCACCTCTAGGTCCACCTTCATCCTTCCCCAGCCCATCACTGGCTGAATGGGGCCTGGTCCCTCTCAGGAGCATTTTCTGCCATTCACAACCTCCAGATGTGGATACTGTGGATTTGAAAGCCCATCTCTACCCATCCCCAAACCCATCAAAATCGAATCCTGTGAGATTGATATCCATCATGACCGACACCTCTGACAACTGCCCCTCCACATCCTCCCAAGAATCCTACCTGCATCACATCACTGGCTCTTGGGAACGGTGAACTGTACTCTCCCTCCAGCTTTCAGTGTTAAGTCTTCCAAGCTCTGAGAAGGGCACTTGTCAACTTTTTAAACTTAATTCCTTACTATGCAATTTCTTTCCCCTTATGTGATGGCTTTAAATGAACTACCATGTTCTTAAAGACTAGCCAAAGGAGGAGTAATGGAAACAGCAAAACTGCATCCAGGAGTTTTTATTTGTACGGAACAGTTTCAAAAATACAGAATAAAATAGCTTTATCTCTACTATTATTCACAACATCTGGTCCAAATATTACATATTTTTAAAATACTTAAACGTTTAATGAAGCCATGTTAGAAAAACAATATGAAAATTCTTTTTAAAAACTCCATAAAAGAATTACACATCTCAAAAAACAAACCCACCCAAATACCCTCAGTATGCATAAAAAAAAAACATAAAGATATATAGGCAAAGTCAGTCACAGAACTCAAAGAAAATAGAGACATCACCACTGTTTTATGAACACTCAGAAATTTATGATGTGTTGAACAAAAGTTGTTAAGAACGAACAGAAAAGGATATTCACTGAACTGTCAGGTGGCAACACTGGTATGCTCGTGTCCTACACACCAGGAAACATACAGCAACCCAAAGATGCTGGAAGTTGAAGTGATCATGAGGCAGTCAATGTCCTGGAGGGATGGGAATATCTGTGAGGCTGCTGAAGAAAGAGATCCCCGGCACCAACGTGCTGTGGGGAATCCCTGAATGGAAGCTGAATGCTGGCCAGAAAAAGGGGGAGCCTTCTTGCACGATTGGGATTCTAACTGCACAAGGAATGGGAGGCAGGAAATGTCCTATTCTCTGTGTCTAAATCTAAGGAGACCCAGGTCACTTCTGCTAGCTGGGCAAGTAGGCCCTCATTCCAACCACATCAAGCCTGGTACAGGCAGTCAAATGTACATACAGCCCGAGCAGTCACCTGAAGGAGGCTGCCTCTCTCCCAGCCAGGAGTTCTAGAATGAGGTTTTCACCATCGCTCCTTGTTCGCTTCTGCAGTATTAGTAAGACATGAGATTGAACTCACCAGCTTGAAGTCTAAGTTGCTAATATCAATATCTCAGTAGGAACATGAAAGAATTAAGAGCTTAGATCAGTCATAAAATATACATATGGGTAAATGAAATATCCACACATACTAGAGATTCATCAATGGAGAAATTCTATTAGCACATGACATTGTCATGAAAATTCTATCATTCCCTCCCTGGAAAACTGTGACTATTATCCTGGAAAGAAATGTTATTTTACTATATGGATATACTGCAATACTCATGCATAAATCAAGCTGTCATCATGAAAGTCAGTATTCTACAGTATAAAGTAAATCCTGCATGTGAATTTGTTATCATGAAAATGGGAAACAAGCAGGACTCACAATACTTCATTCCAGCCGGCCTGGCAAAGCCACTCCCCTTGCCTGGACCAATCCCAGGAAACTAAAAGTTAGAAACCTCCTGAAGGATTCTGATGCTAACTGTACCAATGAAGCCAAGTTTAACCTGACAATGAGAATGACCATCACTGACAGAGACTGGTGCCATTTCCCATTACTTTCTGAGTCTGAGTGGACTCTCATCCACAGAGAACCTTCTGTCGTTTTTCACATGTTCTTTCTGTGGCTCACACCAATGCTTGCTTTCAAGGTGAAGGTGGTAAACAGGTAGCCCATGTGAAAACAAGAGATGGAATGTCCTGCAAGTACATTCACTTTTTTTTTCCTTTTTGAGACAGGGTCTTCCTGTAGCCTGAGCTGGCCTGGAACTTGCTATATAGACCAGGCCTGCCTCTGCCTCTGCCTCAGCAGAGTGTTGGGTGGCATGTGCCACCATGCCTAGCCCAATTTTTTAAAAAATTTTATTTACTTTTATTTTATATGTATGAGTGTTTGGCCTGCATGGATGTATGTGCACCTGCATTGTGCAATGCCCACAAAGAAGTTGTTGTCAGATTCCCTGGAACTGAAGTTAGGGATGGTTGTTGGGAACTAAACTCAGATTCTCTGCAAAAGCAGCCCTTATCCAAAATATTTTATAACAGTCCATTGGCAAATAGAGCACGCAGTCAACAGCCCCTGCACTGCAGGCCAACAACCTGAACAGAAGAGTATCAGGCACAGACCATGAGTGGTTACTATGTCTCCCTCAACCTCCCCACTTCAGGTGTGTGCTGGGACTCAAGCACATAAATACACACCCTTTTTGTGACAGACTTCCATGCTGTGGCACATCTGCTGCAGGACTACTTCCTAAACAGTGTGTGTATGTGCTGTATAGGCAAGTCTGACTAATGACTAGTGAATGCCAGACACTAAAGGTGGTGCAGAAAGTACTCAGCTCCATGCCAGCATCTGGTTACACTGCTCTTTCCTCCTGTCCCCTTCCTTCCCCTTAAACAGACTAGCAAAAGTTGGCACCGATGGAGCAAGAGGGGTGGGAATACTGTTTCCAAAGGGAGGTGTTGGCACAGGACTTCCTTTGCCAAGTAAATGCCTACTGAAGCCATGCCTCAGACTAACAGAAGAAATCACAGCAATATCTGGCCAAATCTGGCTCCAAAGGGAGAGGGCTTCTGCCCTGAGGTGCACATTAGGTGGACCTCACCAGGGGCACAAACATCAGGTTAAGCTGAAGGGATCTTGGGCCGGAATCTTAATGGTTTTGTTTCTATTGGATACTTGCTCCTGCTCACCATAGAGTACCTAGAATACTGTGGATCTCTGAGGCATTTACCAGTTAACCCCACTTTTCAGAGTAGTGAAATGGGAGACACTGAGCACAATAAAAATAGACGCAACTGAATGCAATGTAGGGTGGGAGAGCTGCTAGGCTTGCCAACGCAGAAGGGACAGAAACAATTCACCAGCATGCTTCTAAAGAAAATGTTCTGAATATACATTTAGAAAACAGAAAAAAAGACCAAACGTAATTTATGTGGAATAAGATTTTGGCAAAGCAATGAAGTGGCTCTAGGGTGTTCTTGAAACCCAAAACTTGAGTCAAAGGGGTAGTGGAGATACTACCAGAGATCTGGAACATGGTGATATGGAGTCGGCCTGGGGCTACAGCACAGAAATGCACACTGTGCTGGGCTGACGGCCACACTCTGCTGTGGGAGGAAGGAATGCCCACTAACATCCAAAGTTCAGCCAGGTCCATGGTCACTGAAGAGGTATAATCTCATGAAGCAAGGTCACTACTATGTCTTAGGCTTTTTCCTTGGCTTGAAAAACCAAGCCAAAGTCAAAAGAAGTCACTTGTCAGAGAGAATTTAGTGTTCTAAAGTAGAACTCTTAACAGAGGGCACTTGCTAGCTGATTTTCCTGGTATCTTCTGCAACAAATTAAACAGGCAGTGTTTGGCTAAGGGATCTAATCTTCCCTTCAACAAAAATCATGATCCAGGGTAACCTGACACCCCACATAAGGTCTCATGAAGCCAGATCTGCCAGAAAGAACCTGCGACGGAAGGAATGACTATCCAGATGGTGGCACATTCAATATGGTGGCGATGTGTTACTGTCCCGGCTCCCCCTCATCACAAAACAAATTCACATGTAACTGACCCATGGTTTCTGGGCTCTGGTCCAGCAGTCAGTTTTGATAAATAGATTAGACATTAAAGTATTTACACTTCCATGGTATCAAGCAGTACAAAACACAACCACAACAATGGTCACTGGCCTTCAACAGCCATTACAACAAGCTTCCCTGATGGTGTCCACAGCTTTACAGATGCTGGTTCTTTTCTTAATAGGAAGAGGGGGGAAGGGATAAGGAATAGGGATGCAAGTTTAGAAGGTCACATGGAAAAACACTGATTTCAGAAATCTGCTATAGTCAGTAACATTAAACAGGAATAAAACCTCCTAATTACAGACACGCGCAACAGTAACATCCACAAGACAGCAGAGCCAAGACGCCCATAGACTTATCTGTGGACACTCTATACCCGTCATACTAGCCAATAGTGAGAAATGCCAAACAGGGTGTCTCAGCCAGCAAAAGACACTAGTATGAACAGTGCTGGCCTAGAGGGGCCAGGGTGGTGGGCAGAAAGAGCAGTTGAGAATTGTGTTGACTCAAGGGCCTTTCCATTCTCCTTCCATTCACTCAGACCTGATGTGTGCCATACCTGGGCACAGGGCAGCCATGCCGTCATTTCCAGTTAGGTCAGTAGCCTCCTGAGTATCAGGGACAACAGAATCACACTGGACCAGGGAGAGGATACTGGTGGCTCCTCTGAAGGCTCAGGGTGAAGTCAAGTGAAAGTCATGATGCATAAGACGCAGAGGCCCCTGAACTCGTGGCTTGTAGGAAAGCTAGCACTAGGTGACAGAGGGCACTGAAGAAGGACACTATAGATTTCAAACATCTACTCCCATGGGATGACTATAATTTCAAGTTCAGTGACCATGACCAGCAATGGACACTCAAAGGACAAAGGATCAAGGGCTTAAATAAGGAGACAGGTGAGACACCATATTAGACACAATCACCACTCACAACAGAAGAGCGATGTGCAACCCGTCTTAGCTCTGGGGTACAGGATGCCAAAGTGGATATACAAACATTTATCTTCCTCTTGTTACTCAGCAAGGAACTACAGATACATGCCTCACTGCGGCCAGGCCACAGGGCACAACAAAGGCTATACTGTGGGCTGAGAGTCCTCATCTGAACTCCGGCTGCTCTCATTCTTCCCAAAGCCTTTCCATGTATAGCCCACAAAGGTTGGGCTGATGGGTAGGTAGCTGAAGCATCTGTATTTTTTAATAATGTTCATGCCAAATGGCAAATTGTAGGATTCCATGCCGTCAAGGGACTTGCTCCCTTTGCTCACACCCTTCTTCCATTTTCTGATTCCTCTTTCCTCTGGAGTACCTGTCTCACAAACACACAAAAAAAAGAATGCTTAATTATCTTAGGAATGAGACTCATTCCATATATACATGGAATTATGTAGTAAGATAAAGTCACACATACACAAACCCTGCTCCAGAAACCAGACTTGCCCAGGAGCAGCACAGAGTACCAGAGAAGTAGAAGGTGCTTGGCTCTCCAGGTGAGAAGCCCAAGAACTGCAACCCCCTCCTTGTCCCTCTTTTTCCACATCCGAGTGACTTCATGATGCCTGTATGTCCTCAGCATCACATTGCTTTGCTCCAGTTTAGTGTGGGGGAGTAGAAGATGCATTGGTCTTGTTTTCAAGCTTGAAGGTTTTGAGATTTTACCCTTAAAACAACCCACCACTAAACTGCCCCAATTACAAGACTACAGGAGAGCAGATGGTAGACATACCACGCAGATGGAACTGCATCGCCCTTCCTTGAAAGCAGCATTTTTAAAGTGGTACAGTAGCCATCCCTAAGAGACTGAGAAGGCTCCAAGGTGGGGCCACACCCCAGCCTCATCCATCATCAGCAATCATAGAATGCACTTATCAAGAAGGATTATAGGAGGTACTGGAAAGGTGGCTCAGTGACTGAGCACTTGCTGCTCTTCTAGAGGACCCCAGTTCGGTACCCAGGACCCATGCTGGGTGGTTCACAATTGCCTGTTAACTCCAGCTGCAGGGGATCTGACACCCTCTCTGGCCTCTGTAGACACCGTAACACATATACAAAAGGTTTTCTTTATGCTTATATAATTTTTTTTTCTTTTTGAGACAGGCTCTCCCTGTAGCCCCAGCTGGTCTAGAACTTACTATGTAGACCAGGATGGCCTCAAACTCACAGAGATTTGCTTGCTTCTGCCTCCCAAGTGCTGGGATTAAAGGCATACACTACCATGCCTGGCTATGATTATATAATATTTTTTTAAAAGAAGGGTAAAGGTTCCAGGTCCTAGAGGGACAACCACCTCCATGTGTCTCCATGGCTTTGCTGATCTCAATCTTTGTCCACGTTCCTCTAGTCAGTCAGCTGGAAACACTCACCTTATGAATGACTCATTTAAAGGACAGCGTTTATAGGAAGAAGTGCCATAGGTTACCAGCAGCTCAGGACTGTGTGAATGAGTCCAGGAAAACCACATTGCAGGGCCCAGGCACATGCTGAGAAGGGAGGCAGGAGCCTAGGGTGTTCCTGAGGCAGCCCTCTGCCTTCTCCTGACACACAGGAGTGCTCTGCTGTCTCTACTAGTGATTCAGTAAGAGAACCAAAGTCATCCAGCTTATTATACATGGCGTGCCAGTTCAACTACTTTATGTTTTTTTGTTGTTTTGAAAACAGGATCTCCCTGTAGCCCCAGGTGGCCCAGAACACAATGTAGGTGATGCTGGCCTCCATCTCACAGATCCACCTGCCTGATTCTTGAGTTACCACTTTAATCTCAAAGGATTAAAGGTGTGTGCCACCACACCCAGCTAGCTTTAGAAGACAAGTTTAACCAATGAGAGTTTTGAACTGATTTACTCCCACCCTTAACCCCAAAACAGGGTCTCACCATGCTGTCTAGGTTGGCCTTGTCAAATTCCTGGGCTCAAGGAGTCCTCCTGCCTCAGCCTCCTGAGTAGCTAGCTAGCTGGTACTTCTAGGTATAGGTCACTGAGTGCTTATGGTTTTCATTTTTGTTTAGCAGAAAGTAACACATACCCAATACAGTAGTATATGCCTGTAATACCAGCTCTTGGAAGGCTGAGGGAGGATGACTTGAGTTTGAGTCCAGCTTGGGCTCCACAGTGAGATTCTGCTGCTCTTCCTTCCAAAGTAACACACACATATAATAAGCATGATTGATATATATTACATACCTGGGATGGTGTTGTCTAAAATAAAAGCTACACAGCCTCCTACAAACATAGCAGTTGTGAGAAGGACGTTCAGTACTTGATCGATTCCTGATATACCTGGGCACAGAACAGAACCACCATTAAGGGTCATCAGTGTAGCCAAGGCAGGCCCATCCTTGACTCAGAAAAGGGTAGTAGGATGGATACAATTCTGGCAATCAATACAGTACCTTGAAAGTATAAAGTTCTCAGTTGTATATGTGTAGGTAATTTTCTGTCAGTAATGTTTTAAAACTACTATGCATACATTCAACAATAATCCAAAGATACTTCCATAAGAGAAATTTTATTTATTATTTTTATCTTATGTGTACGAGTGCATTGCCTGCATGTATGTGAGCGCACCCGTGTCATGCAATGCCTTGGAGGTCAGAAGAGGGTGTCAGATTCCCCCAGAATTGGAGTTAAGGACGGTTCGTAGCTGCCATGTGGGTGCTGGGAATCCAATCCAGGTCCTCTGCAAGAGCAGTCAGTGCTCTTAACCGCTGAGCCATCTCTCCAGCCCCATAACAGAAGTTCTTAACAATGGTACATAGAAGCTGAATATAATAAAGTGACTGTCAACCTAAATGAACTGTGGAGGTACTGGGTATAACCTGGACCAGGAAACAGACGGGAAGCATTGTGAACGCTGGGATCGAAGGCCTGTGCCACCATGCTCAACCCTGAATGCTTTTGTTTTAAGACAGGGTCTCTCTCTCTGTAGCCCCAGCCGGCCTGGCCACCATCTCAAGAGATTTGCCTGCCTCTGCCTAGTGCTAGGATTTAAAGTGTGCACCACCACGCTGGGCTGTGAATACCTTTTGAGGGGAAATGGTATGGAGGGCAAGGCCTCACTCTGTACTCTAGGCTGGCCTGGGATTCACTGAGTTGCCTCAGCTAGCATCAAATTTGTGGCACTCTTCCTGCCTTAGTACTAGGATTACAGATGTGCACCACTATGCCCTGCTATAAGAATGTCACTTTGGGGGCTGGAGAGATGGCTCAGTGGTTCAGAGCAATTTCTTTTTTTTTTTTTCTTTTCTTTTTGAGACAGGGTCTCCCTGTAGCCCCAGCTGGCCTGAAACTAACTATATAGACCAGGCTGGCCTTGAACTCAAGAGATCCACCTGCCTCTGCCCCCGAAGTGCTAGGATTAAAGGAGTATGCCACCAAGCTCCACAACAACAGATATTTCTTAAGCAGTTTCTTCTGTCATTCTGTCCATAACACCAGTGTTTTATTAAAATAAAAAATAAGAGCTAAGTAAGTATTCTTGAACTGAAAATTTAAAAACTTATTTTTATTTAAGTCTAAAAAACTAAGTTTTAAGAAATTATGACAATATGGCAATAGTCATGGTAGCTAACAACCATTCATAACTCTAGTTTTAGGGGATATGACGCCCTCTTCTGACATCCTCAGGCACTGCACACATAGGTGCACTTACATACATGTAGGCAGAACACTCATACATATAAAATTAAAACAAATAAAAAATGTTTTTTCAATAGCAATGGTCTGAGAAACCAAAAGGAGAAACCAAAGGAAAGGCACCCTTGGCACCTGCATCTCATGTGGCCGCCAACCTGTAGACACAACGGAGGCAGTGTGGAGGCTCGTGCTGGGTCTGTGGGAGGCCCCAGGGGCTTCCTGAGAAATCCAGTGAGACTCAGAAAGGAGACAGGCAAAGGCTCACCAGCACACAGTTGGGATTCCAAGATCCTTCCCCACTAGAAGAGTTTTTTTTTTTAAAAGTGGTTCGAACTCCAATGGCCCCACCAAGATTCCTCCTTCTCTTACCTGTGACTAGAGGGTTCTGTCTGAGGTAACTTGGAAGAACAAGCCCGAAGAAGATTGAAAATCCAAGCACGAATAGGTTCCGGGAAGAATTCAAGTCAATAAACTGCAGGTTGGAGAGGCCAACAGCTGTGATCATTCCTGCAGAGAAAACAGCAGATCACAGTTCCACTAGGTTCACCTGCTGCACAGTGACAGGTTATCCTAGAGGATGAGGTACTTTCCTCCACCCATCAGAAATCAGCTTAGAAACCAGTGCAATGGCCAGAAGAAGAGGGGGAGGTATGGAGCTAGACCATGACCACCCTTGTGTCTGATCCAAATGACCACTAGCATAAGCATCACAATACATTTTCTTTAAACTGAGTAGATGATGGCTCTCCCTGATTCTCTCTTGGATTAAACTGAGAAACCCACTAGATGGCTAGTGCATGTCCCCAATGACTGCATCGAATGGTGAGATCAAATCCAGAGATCCCTTGTTAAAGTGGTCATGTTTAAATGGCTCATTCACAAGTGAAGATATCTGAGTAAAATCAATTAGAAATTCTATCTAGTTAAAGAGACTAGAATTTGTCTATTTCCATAGCATAGCTTTCTTATTATATCTATTCTTAACATAAACTCAGCCCTGACACAAGTCTTTAGTTTTTGAAGATATCACCTTTTACAATTTAAAATGGAAATTGTTAAATTTATTGTCAGATCTTATTGGCCAAAACATCATGATCCCTGTTAATAATTAGCCAATGTGAGGAAGGGTAGGTGAGAGGTGAGTCTGCTACCAAGAAAGCAGAATCTTACCAAAGAGAGTGCAGAAGAGGGCTCCAAGCACAGGGTCTGGGAGGGATGCAAAGAGGGCACTGAACTTGCCAACCATGCCCAGGCCCAGCATGAGCGCCGCACCATACTGGATCACTCGGCGGCTGCCGACCTGTGGACATTATCAATGGAGCATAAGCTGACTTGTCATTCTCCAACCCAGCCTCCCAGGGCCCAGGGCAAATGTGACAAACAAGAGTCCCTGGGTATTCAGTTAATAAGGACTAATCACAACACCTAATTACTACAAATTACTATTTGTAATAGTCTGAGATAACTCAGGACCTCCAACCGCCATTGTTCCAGTCCCCTCCCCACCACCTCAGCTCACTCTTTGTTTCTTGACTATGGTTGGTGGCCCCAGGGATCAGCCTTTGTTTATTGCTCCCCTGGATGCTGCTACTTGTGTTTGAATGTGGCCTCTGAATGCCTTTGGTTGGCTGAATAATCTCCTTGGTTGGGGTTGTGGATGTAGTAGCTTTTCTTCCGGGTTCCTCATATGACTTCTTATAAGTCAATCCACTCGAAATCCTTGTGATTCAAACTCCATCTTCCCTGCATCTCCCAAAGTTAGATAAAACATCTCCTTACTACTCTGAGAAGCACCTCCTCTCGTGGTGTCTTACTCTAAGACTGGTACAGTGTAGGGGCCTAAGAATGCAACATTGTGGAGCCTGGGTGCTGGTCCCCAAACCCACTGAACCTCTGGTTATATGACTGAGCAATGCAGCCCCACTGGGTCCCAGGCTCCTTAATCTATCATGGATAAACACTGTGGTTTTGCCTTAAGAATTAAAGAACATCATGTACCTAAAGCAGGTGAATGGTATCTGGCCAGCAGAGAGCTGTGACTGTGTCCTTTCTGGTTTGCTGCCTGTGGGCCCTTCCCTTGGTCTCTGTCATGAAGTAAACTTTCTAACATTCATTCATTCATTTGGGAAGGTCAGTCCCTTACTTAAATCTTCTGGTGACTGGTAAATAAAATCACTTCTTTGGAGGGCATGGTGACTCACATCTTTACTCCTAGCACTCAGGAGATGGAGGCAGAGGACTGATGCCAGTCTAGGCAACATAAGGAGCACCAAGCCAACCAGGACCACATAGTGAGATGTCCCCCGAATACAATGAGAAGAAGGGAAAGAAGAGGAGGGCAGAGGAGGGGAGGAGGGCAGGGGAGGGAGGAAAAAAGAAATTTGGGTTGTTGGCTTCTATTCTTTACCCCCTCCCCCAGATATCCTCTGAAGATGTAAACCAGGTAAAGAGACTTAAAAAACAAAGAATCAGAGCCTAACCTTTAGCTGTATGAATAAAGAGCACCTGCCCAGCTAGACAATTACAGACCTTTCAGTGACTGAGCGAAGGGACTCAATTCATTTTCAAAATACTTCAACCTCCACTGCCTGAATCTAGCCTTTCCTCACACCACAC
Source organism: Nannospalax galili (assembly GCF_000622305.1). NCBI lineage: Eukaryota > Metazoa > Chordata > Mammalia > Rodentia > Spalacidae > Nannospalax > Nannospalax galili. Next base: position 1,139,987 of record NW_008340856.1, read on the forward strand.
AGGGCAGGCAAGCAGCAGCAAAGAGTACACAAACTGATGGGTCAGGCAAAGGGACCTACGCTTGGCCACAGTCACATGACAAGGAAGCTTAGCATCTATGAACAGCTTATTTGTCAGCTAACATCTGAGGAAATACCGTGTGACCAGCACGTGGGGACAGGTGGATTCTAAGATGAGTTAAGTCATAACTTTATGATAAAATTGCACTAATCTGCTATGTGGGAGCCCAGTAGGAAGGAAGAAAAAAGTCCGAGTTGGGGATGGAAATGTTCTAGAGGGCTGAGTAAGAGTGTCCAGGCAGAAGAGCGGGTAATCAGACAGAACAGCCTCTCTGAGGATTCCCAGCAGGGTTGAACAGCCCTGCCAGGTCAGAGTAGCCACACTGGCCCAGGGATGCCTGCAACAATACGGCTTATATGAAAAATATGCATGTAAGATTATGTGTTTCACATTATCAAAATCATTTAGTAACTAAGTCACTTTTGTTAATAAATATTACCTAAGTGCTTACATATGCTTTTTAGTTAGTTGTTTGATTGCTTGCTTGCTTGTTCCAGGCTGACCTGGAACCCACTATATAGCCCAGGCTCATGATATTCCTGCTTCAGCCTCCTGAGAACTGGGATGACAAAAACATTTATCACCATGCCCAGCTTGTACTTCTCCCCGAAATCCCCATCCTCCTGTTACTTGCTTATACAGGAGCTTTATATCTCTTCTCACTCCCCATCCCCTGGTGCCTTTCCACCTACTCTGATCTTCTTCCTGAACTGTCATAGCTCTGCCTCTGTGACCATCAAAAAGTCAGCACCATATTCTTTTTTTCTAAGTCTTCAATACCATGGAATGCAACAGAGAAAAGATCTTCCCTGAACATCCCACTTAAGAGGTGCTATATTCAAGACAGTATTTACTCTGCTCCTATTAAGTCAAATGCTAAACAACCTAAGTGATCATATCTATATACCATACCTGGTACGGGGTACATGCCAGAAGGCCATGCTGGGTGCTTTATATCAAGTGGTAAATCCCAAGACCTTCAAAGCTACCTTTATAGACAAGGGCATAGAGCCCAAAGAGGTAGCCTATGGCCAGCAGTGTTGAAAGAAAATGGAGCCAGAGCTGGAATCCAGAGCAGTCACCTACTCCACTGTGTTGTATTGCCCTCTCTACAGGATGGACACCAGACCACACTCAGCAGAGGAGGAAGGGTAGGTAACCCATCTCTGGTAAGGTTAACAATTTCAGGTCCAGGGAATGCAGCAACTGAACAAAAGGCAGCAAACAGCAGAGTTGCAGGAAACGCAGGCTAACCTATGGGAGACACAGACTGTCCTCCCTTCACATTGAGTCTAGTTCAAAGGCTCAGCCCAGCTGTCCCTTAGAATGCTAAAATGAAAGTGCATGATCTACCTATACTCATCAAGCCACAAACCACTGAGCCTTGAGATGTGTCCCATGTGACTGGGGAAGCAATTTGAAAAAAAAAAAATGTGTATGACTGTTTTGCCTGCATATACATGTATGTATATCATGTGTTCCTGGTGCCCTTGGAGGCCAGAAGAGGGCATTAGAGCCCCTGAAACTGGAGTTACAGTTGGTTGTGAGGCCACGTGGATGCTGCGAACTGAACCTAGGTCTGAAAGAGCAGCAAATGCTCTTAACCACTGAGCCATCTTTTTTGAGATAGGGTCTTACTTATAGCCCCAGCTGTCCTGGAACTTACTATGTAGATCAAGCTGGCCTCACAGAGATTCACCTGACTGCCCAAGATTAAGTGTGTGCTACCACATCTGGCTTTGGTACTTTTTTATTGTTGTTATTTTTAACATCAGCTTATTTAAACATGAACAACCACATATGGCTCCTGACTGTATTAGACAGCAAGGATCAGATCTGCAGAATTCTGGAGCTGTGCATAAAAGTGTCTTGTCATTCAGCAGGATAAGGGGTCAAATACAGTGCAGAACTAGTGCCTCCTTTCTCCAGGGAGAGGGTCTTCCATGGCCGGCCACAGGGCTGTAGCACACAGGCACTTATGTTGCAAGTCCCACTCCCTTGCTCTAAGGCAGACACAGACGAACTGATAACATCGTTCTTCTCCAGGTCACATCTTGTGATTCTGAGTAATATAAACATTCCAGAGCTGACACTGTCCTTGACTGGATGCCACCTTTGCCTGGGGAAACAGTTCCAAAGGCTTGGTACCAAGGGGTTTAGGGATATATAAATCAGCTCATTAATAAGTGCTATTGGGCTGGAGAGATAGATCAGCAGTTAAGAGCACATACTGCTCTTCCAGAGGATGGGAGTTCAATTCCCAGCACCCATTTCGGGTGATTCATAAAGACCTATAATTCAGCACCAAGGTAATCCAACACTCTCTTTTGGCACCTGTGGGTACTGCATTCACACCCCACATAAACACATACAAAATTAAAAAATAAGTGATGGCAAGGTACCTTTTCAGAAAAAAAATGATGCTACTGAATGATCAAATAGTCCCTAAATCACCTTAGCCAAACTGTAGAAGACACTTTGTTTTACTCCCTTCAGTGACCTTAGCTATTAGGAGATATCTTCAAGAGGTATAGGCAGGGAGGTGCTTGTTAAACTGTGTTCCTCCACAAGCTCCTCTCAGCAACTTTATGACCATCTTATTTGAAACCAGTTCTATGTCCACAGGCCATGGTAGCAAACAGTCTCAGGAGTGGCCAGTTACTGTGCATTCTGTGCCCATTTGACCCTTCCTTCAGCTCCCTGGGCTCTGTATCTGCTGCTTACTGTAGGACCTCAGCCAGACACTGGAGAAAGTACTCATGAAAGGGCCCACCCACCCATACTATGTGCTGGAAACACCCAGCAGCAGATGGTGCCATCGGCACACCTGAAATTGAGCTTGGGCCAGCGCTGCCTAGTAGAGGAAGATCAACAAACAAGTTAGGAGTGCTCCCTGCATCTGAGCACTGCTCCCTCTCACCTGGATTTGAAATAAAGATGAATCAAATAGTAGTGGGTTTCTTTTTATCTGGTTATAGAATCTTGCCTGAAGTTAGTGAGGTCAAACAAGCCTAGGCTTCTGGGCTGAATTCTCAGGTCTTCATGCAGGTCAAGAAGAATGATGAATGGGGAACCAGTTTTAACAGTCTCTAGTTATACAATATTCAATGGCTGGTAGTCCAACCAGTGCTCCTCAACATCCTGGCAAGCAGCACTACTTGGCTAAAGGCAACTGGGACATAAAGTTTAATTGTCCATAAAAAGTTGAAAGGCCTGAAGCAGACTTATTCTCACGGAAGCTGGATTTTGGGGTGGGGCAGCCACAGGCTTATGTGCCTATGTCTAGGGTTAGGTAGCATGCTGAGTAGGGTCAAGTGGGTAGGACTAAAATCCAGGCCCTGCTTCATTGTGATTCCACAGGCTTCACTGAAAGGGAATTCTGCCATGAAGTCTAAGAACTGCATTACTGTAATGAGGGGTATCATCTCTCATCTGACTTGTTCTGCTTAGTGCTAAGGATAATCCTTTGTTAGAATACAAACTCCCATTTTCCTACTCAACACATACCCTCAAGTGCTTAAGAACAGGAACCTGGCATAAGCAGGTGCTCAATCAGCACCTGCAGACTGCAGGAAGTCATGACGCACCCAGGTGCCTTGGGCCCAGAGTGGCCAAGTAAGAAGCAGCCTCCTAACAGGCATTCCAAACACCCATCCAAGAAAAAAGGGGGAGGAAGACAGTCAGGATGGAAGGCCCTTCACAGGTTAGTCCCATCAGTGAAATGGATAGAAGCCCAGCCATTTATCTAGGAAAACATTTTTACCTTTGTAATTCCCAAAACTCCAATGTTTGGACTGGAAGAAGTAGAGCCATTCCCGGTACCAAATATGCCATCCAGAACACAGGAAAGACCCTCCACAAAAATCCCCCTAAAATGTAAAGAAATTAAGGAAAGAGAAACAGTCATTCAATGGGGAAACACTGAAATGGGCTCTAAATGTTTGCACCCCACAAGCAACATATACACAGAGCCTGGCAAGGGGCAGGGAGTGGTGGTGGTATGCAGAATCTCTGGTCTCTTCCCTGCCCTGCTGAAGTAGAGCCTGCCAGCAGGATCCCCCCAGGCTCATCAACTCTGAGAAAGGTATCTCGGGGCTGCATTTTGGACAGGTAGTCTGAAATCATTTCAAATGAAATCAAAGAACTTCAGGGATCTAGGTAAGCATGAACTGTGCTTTGAAGTAAAACAGCTCAATCTCATTCTTTGCTATTAAAATACAGTTTAATTTTAAAGAAATGCTTTGTAAGTTTGTAAACACTGAATCTTTTTTAAAATTTGAAATGAGTTCATCACATTCGGCAGCAATGTCCATTAAAGAAAGATGTGGCCAGGCATGGTGATGCACGCCTTTAAACCCAGCACTTGGGAGGCAGAGGCAGGCGGATCTCTGTGATTTCAAGGCCAGCTTGGTCTACATAGTGAGTTCCAGGCCAGCTGGGGCTACAGGGAGACCCTGTCTCAAAAAGACAAAAAAAAAAAAAGATGTGTAAAACCCTGGACAGAAACTCCCAGAAAGAATCCATGAAGTCCATTGATCTCATTCTGCCTGATCCGTTTTCAGGCAGGTAATGGGGGAGGGGTGGTCACCTGTTCTCCACTCCTTTTTCTGTAGCCTCCTTAGGATCAATTCTGTACCAACTCCTGGAAGCTAAGGACCAAGTGTTCTGAGGGTGCAAAGGTGCAAACGCCACAGTTCACTAGGTCCTGCCAGTTTTACTTTTTTTGTTCTGTGTAGTTCTATAAATCATGATTGAGAAAGGATCACCCTGAAAAACAGCTAAGCTGTACCCACTAACAGACCTACAGCGGTTTTATCTGTCTATAGTTTTCTTCACAGATTCAAGAAAAACTGTCCTCAAGACATTTGTCTGACTGTGGCAACCAGGACTGAATGGAGGAAAAAACCCAGAATTTCTGCAATTCAGAAATATCCCCTGTAAACCACAAAGAGGCTGGTTTACTCCAAAGAGCCTAAAATTTAGTTTATGTAGAAAAAGGGGGAACCCTTGGGAAAATGAGACAACAGAAAATCAAAGTTGACATATATCAAAATGGCACAAGACCAAGCAAAGAACAGGGGTAATGCCCGGCATTTGTTTTGGTGACCTTTCTATGTCAAGTGGATTCACACTAAGTGCAGGAGAGAAGCACTCACCTCTTCCAGGCAGTTGAAGAGACTAAAGGAAGGGTAGGATGCTGTTCTGCAATCCATGAGGAAATTAGAGCACCTGAGGGCAGTGATGTGGCCAAAAACAAACGGCCAATCAGTCCTGCTGTTGGCTGCCTTCATACTGAACTCTTGGTTTCTTCTCTGAGATAGTTATCTAAACCAATGGGTCAATGAAACACGTACCTGTTTATTGCATGGATGGGAGGCGGTGGGGCACAGGAGAGTCTGGCACAGGCATAGTAGTCACCGATGGACTCGATGATACTGGCTACGACAGCACTGAGCATCCCGATGACTCCAGCTGCAGAAACGGTGGGCAGCCCCCACTGAACTAAGGAGACAACCGTGAAAGATGTGTGCTTTCCTCTAGGGACAGGCAAAAGGTAGAAAGACCTCGGGGGACTCTGCAAGCTCTCCGCAGGATTCTGAAACTCTTAGAAACTGTTTTTAAATCTTAAATCAACACATCAGTATCTGGAAATGTTGCTGAGTTGGGGCCCCAGTGAGGGCTGATCTCTACACCTTTATTTAAAAAAGAAGTGACGGGCTGGAGAGATGATGCAGTTGCACTTACACACATGCAGGCAATTCGTTCATATACATAAAATAAATAAACATAATGGAAGAGGTAATGCTTCTCTTCCTGCTTCGAAGTCCGGTTCTCAAAGTCTGCTAAATCCCAACTTAACACTGCTTGCTGTGCTGGGACAGAAATTTGGTTCACTGTAGGTTTTGAGACAGTGCCTTGCCATGCAACCCTGGCTATCCTGTACTTACTATGTAGCCCAGACTTGTCTCAAAACCAAACTCATGGCAATCTCCCTGCCTCAGTTTCCTGACTGCTGGAATTACAGGCATGAACCACCATACCTGGCTTGATAGAAATGTGTATGAGAGGGATTTATAACACTGTCTTATCCAGGTACAAACAGTGGCATTGAATGAAAAGCAGTGAAGTCACAGCTAGTCTACATCCCAGAGGTGAACTAGACAGCACTACTATGTTACTAGCAGGTTTGGTTTTTGTTCTTTAACTTTCAAAAAAAAATTTTATTTATTTTTTATTTTATGTGTACATGTGTATTGCCTGCATATAGGTAAGTGTACCCGTGTCATGCAATGCCTGCGGAGGTCAGAAGAGGCTGTCGGATCCCCTGGGACTGGAGTTATGGACAGTTGTTAGCTGCCATGTGGGTGCTGGGATTCGAACCTGGGTCTTCTTCAAGAACAACCAGTGTTCTTAACCACTGAGCCATCTCTCCAGCCCCAGGTTTGTTTTTAAGCAAGCCATAAACCATGAGATGGAAAGTTTGATTTTAGAAAGTAAACAAAAATGTCCCGTTGTAATCTCATTTAAACATCTGCATTTACTTAATTCTTTATTAAATAGTTTATTCTTTAAAGTGTATCGAAGGAGCAGACTCCTTCGATAAAGTCACTGGCCACTGGCCCTTCTTCCTTGAACATTTAGGTGTAGTATACTCTGAGTAAGCAGTGCAATGGGAAAAGCGAGATGGAGGAAGCACCATATCTAGAGCAGGAGTCAACACGGTAGCTCAGAGAACGGAACGATCTGACAGAACCAGGAACAGAGATATTTCGAGTTCAAATGAAGGCAGGCCAAATAGAAGTGAAGAAATCCATACTTGTCCAGGGCAAGAAATGAGGAAGAGGTAGGAGTGGAGGTGTCTCTTCAAAGCTGGGAGGGTTTGTGGTATAGGAGTGGGCTGGTACTCAGCCAAAGGGGATGTGTGAGGCACTGAAGGGCTTGACAAGTTATCTACAGGGACCTAGTCACAGATAATGGAGAACAGACTTAGGAAAAGAAAGGTAACACATAAAGTAACATGTACTGGGCAACCTGCTCCCACCTGGGGCCACCTTCCTCAGAGAGAAGGCAGCTGCAGTCAGTGGTACAATGTTCCCATTCAGTGTGACACTGGCTATGTCCACCAGCAACACGCTTGTCCCATATCTTCTCTCAGAGTTATTGGTTCAAGAACCTTCTTTATCAAGTTCCATTTGGAGATTTTAAAATAACCTTTCAGGCTATTCAGTGTTAAGACCATAGCATTGTGGTTTTGTTTTAGGGAGACTGTCTTCACTTTGAGGAGGAATTCCTCTCTTATTTTGTCATTTTAAATTGAACATTCCTAACTGACAAACGATGCTCCAAAATCTGGTATTGTCTTGAGAACTCACACAACATCACAAGTGGAAAGTTCCAAACCTGACCTCACATGACACATTCAACTCAAAATGTAGGTGCACTAAACCTACTGTATAAAACTACCTACAGGTGGGGCTGGAGAGACGGCTCAGCGGTTAAGAGCACTGACTGCTCTTGCAGAGGACTCGGGTTCGATTCCCAGCACTCACACATCAGCTACGAACCATCCTTAACTCCAGTTCCAGGGGAATCCGAAGCCCTCTTCTGACCTCCACGGCATTGCACGACACAGGTGCACTCACATACATGCAGGCAATACACTCATACACATAAAATAATAATAAATAAAGTATTAAAAAAAAAAGATTACCTACAGATGTTTAGGCTTTGGGTCCCACCCCATGGTACTAGGAATACAATGTACACATCCTCAAATCCAAATATATCTGAAATACACTTTTTACTTTTTGTAGTCTCTTTACTCTCCCCTCCCTTTTACTTAAAGCCTTTAATTCAGATTTCTAAAATTCTTTTACATTAACATTTAAGTTTACGATCTTAATTTTTTGTTTAATTTGTTTTGGTTTTGAGACAGGATCTCCCCATAGCTCTGGCTGACTTAGAACTCACTGGCCTGGAACTCACAACGATCTACCTGCCTCTGCCTTCTGAGTACTGGGATTAAAGGTATGCAATACCATGTCCAGCTGCAATCTTAATTTTTAATCCCTCTATATATAACTTTCATCCCTTTGCATACATATATACACAATGCACTCCTTTTTTACTTCTAGCCTCTGTCTTAAAGCTGTTTCTTTAATCTCTCCTAACTAGAATTTTTTTTCAAATAATTTTATTTACTTTATGTGTATGAGTGCTTTGCCTGCACGTATACAAATGCACCATGTGTGTGCAATGCCCACAGAGGTCAGAAGAGGGCATTAGATCCCCTGGAACTGGAGTAAGAGACAGTTGTTAGCTGCCACTAAACCTGAGTCCTCTGCAAGAACAGCCAGTGCTCATAACCACTGAGCCACTGCTCCAACTCCTTGTTTGTTTTGGGCATGGTCTCAAACTTGTGATCCTCCTGCCTCAGGCTCCTGAGTGCTGGGATTTTATGCACATGCTTGCCTTGCTTGAGTAGAACTTTTTCTGTTACAACAGATTTTTTTCAGCTTTGGCACTGCTGATATGTGTATTTTACCAGAAATCTGTACATAATAGCAGTCGAGGTAACCCTTCCATTACTGATGCCTGAGAACCACTGGTCCTGACGCCAGAACTCTTGTCTCTGGATTGATCCAAGTTTTGGAGAGCACACAGCACTGTCTCGGAGGTAGTTTTTTACCCAGGGGAACTGCTGCAATTCACCTGTTCTTGACAACTGAGGGCTATTTTGAAGAGAACCTCATGAGCTGGCTCACTTCCATGGTGACACCATGCACCCTATCCCCTAAGCAACACCATCTCATGTATGGGCCCTGTGAGGCCTCTGGGGAAGTCTCTGATCCTAGAGAGAACAGCCACTCAGTATTTGCAATGGGAATCACCCAGGAAGAAAGCTGTATGGGCAGAGAAGCTGTACAGGCAGAGGCCACATGCATGCACTGAGTCCCTTCCTCTGCCCTGTCCTCACCAAGTGATTTTTAATCCCATTTTATCTTGGACTATACATCTGCTTATGAATCAAGCACATTATTTTCTGGAAACAGGATAGGTATATATAAATATATACTTAGACCTCATGTGATGAGGAAAATGTTATTTTGGAAAGGCTAAACTTTGGTGACTGTATCAGGAACAGAAGGGGTAACCGCCAACATATCAGCATTCAGCTCGGCAGAGTCATTTTTGACCAACCGGAATGTTCTTGGCTTTCCTTGGGGTCTTTTTTGCCTTGTCATTATAAATGTGAAAATAAGACAGCTCAACAGGGGAATAAATTGGCTCATCCTAAGCTCAAGCATTCTAATAAAAACCCCCAAAGCTGGGAACAGTCTTTACAACACAATAACCAAGCCCATAATAACCACTGGCTCATGTGAGTCAGTTTCAGAGCTGGGATCTAGAAAATGCTACCACTCCAGGTGATCCTGTGGGTGGAGATCCTATCCTCTGACCACAGTTACCCAACACTAAAAACTTAAGATCTGTCTTCCGGCTGCTTATGAGTATCAGTTTACCTTTGTAGCTGTGACCAAATTAAAAAGATTATGGCCCCTATTAAAAGATTATATAAACTCTGCCAGGCATGGCAATTTGCTTGCTAATCTCCAGGTCGCTCCTCATCAAGCCTTTTCATTTTGGCAGCTCTGGTCCCAAGCAGTTTAATGCTTGTCTTTCTCTGCAGCTGCCTCAAATCCTGGCTATCACATCCTGACAGGGCTCAGAGGGCCAAGTAGTTAACCTAAGAAGAGAGCTATTTAGTAACTGTGCGTGGATGACTGTCCTCTAGGGACAAAAACTTCCCTTTTCACTGTCTAATTCTCTAATAATCAAAATGACCATTAAGATGTTCAGGCAACAGGGCTAGGGAGGGGACTCAGTAAGTAAATGCTTGCCATGTAAGCATAAGGACACGAGTTTGAATCCCCAGAATCCTTATAGCACTGTGTATCTATAATCCTAGTGCTTCTATGGAGAAATGGGAGGTGAAGACGAGAATCCCTGGACACTTACAGGACAACTATCCTGGTGTACACGGTGATGAACAGAGACCGTGTTTCAAACAAGGTGGAAGGTGAGGACCAATATCTGAGGTTGTCTTCTGACTTCTACACGTACGAACACAAATGCACATACACGAGATTTAAAAAAAAGTTCAGGCCAGAACGCATTATTAGACTAAGAAGGCTTTTCAAGATATAATGAAGAACCTTCAGCCTATTTCCAACCCCTCCCAAATGGGCCCTCAGAGCTCTGATACTTACATGGGTATGGGACCTTAAACCACGGGGCTACCAGAAGCACACCCTGCCTGGCATCTGTACGTGCATAGAAGCCGTATTTGGTGCTGTCAGGAGGGAAGACATCAGTCACGGTGAAGATGAAGCACAGCAGCCAGGACACAAGGATGGCCAGGATTATCTGAAATGGTCAAGGGGAGAAGCTATGTCAGGCAACACATCCTTCCTACCCATCAGCACTCTGTAGGCCTATGGCTTCAGTGGAATTGCACCAAGAGCAGGCTTATGCAGGGAAATTCAACTTTATCCTTTCAAAGCCTGGCTAGTAAAATAAGAATGTGTAACATGCCTAGAGAGATCACGTGGGGTCACATCTCAGAGCCACATAGTCCTTCTGTGGCACTGCATAAAGGATGTGATCTAATGTTGGAACAGGAACCTTACATGGAATCTAGCCTGAGGCCATGCTGACAGGGGTAATGAGCTCTCCAATGACACCATCACATACGCTGCCACTCTAGGAGAGTCTGCTTCCTTCACCTAAACACTGTACATATTAACAAAGGCAATAATATTGTCAGGAGGAAATACTGGTTACTCACGGGAAACATTTTGAAAAGCTGTAACTTGTATGCAGTCCACCCTTTCTTGGATTTGTATATTGGGAGAGGAAATTTAACATTTCTGGCATATTGGGAAAATAGTAGCACTAGGAAAATCGTCCTGAGAAGAGAAAGGAAATATGTTTAAGGCTATTACATCTATGCATTAAAACAAAGTTTCAATTTACTCAAAACTGATTCCATGTGCTCAGTTCATTTATGTAGACTGTTGTTTGATCTCTTTACTACAATTTGGAAATCTTACCTTTTAGAAATATCATTTGGAGACAGGTGTTGCAAAAGTTTACCTAGCTTCTTTTTGGGGAGGGAGAGATAGGGTCTTTGTGCAGCCCTAGCTGGCCTAGAACTCACTATTGTAGACCAGGCTGGCCTTGATCTCACAGAGATCCGCCTGCCTCTGGCTTTCGAGTGCTGGGATTAAAGACGTGTCCCACAACCACTGGCGACCTAGCATTTCTTAATACTGAAATGAAACTATAATGTTAATAATTTGGCAAAATTTTTCAAAACAGAGTAAGAAAACCAAAAGAGTAGGAAAATATCACTGTGTAAGGGAAAAGATATCAGGTAAGCCATACCACATGCCACAGGGTATATTTGCAACTAGAAATTAACTCAAAAGCAACTGAGAAACTCATTTCCAGACATGTGCATGGTAACAGGAGAGAAGAACACCACGATTCAAAGGCTCTTGGGGAGCACAGATCTCAGTGTGATTTGTGGCTTTTTTCCCCCTACTCTTCTGATTTAAAATATTTTTAATGCTGGGCATGGTGACACACACCTTTAATCCCTGCACTTGGGAGGCAGAGGGAGACAGATCTCTGTGAGTTTGACGCTAGCCTGGTCTACATGAGTGCCTGGTCAGTTGGGGCTACAGGGGGACCCTGTTTCAAAAAAAAAATTTTTAATTGAAATAATTTTTTTTAATTTATATTTTCTACGTATGACTGTTTTGTTTACATACCAAAAGTTAAGTCACATATAGGTGCACCACAAGCATGCGGTACCCTCAGAGGCCTGAAGAGGGTGTTAGATCCCTTGGAATTGGAGTTACAGATGGCTGTTAGCTGCCATATGGGTGCTGGGAACTGAATCTGGGCTCCCAGCAAGAGCAATCAGTGCTCTTAACTGCTGAGCTGGCTCTTTAGCCCCCACTTTTCTGATTTATATTAAGTATAAATCACTTTGAGGGGGTGAAACAGTATTTAAGAAAAGCACACAAAACAGAATTCAGCACTAATACTTTGAGGGTTTGTGTGGCATCATCTCAGCTTGTGGGGTAGCTTCTAGGATCACACTCTTTTTACAGGCACCAAGCCAGCAGTTCAAGGTCATGTAGCTAGATCTACAGGGTGGTGGGGTCAAGGGTCTAGCTCTATAGCCTGAGACTTAACTACTGCAGCTTCCACATTTGTCATAGCGTCAGGGATACCTAAGAAAACTACAGCAGTTCCTCAGCCCAGAGTTTCTGGCAGCAGGTCCCTGACACATGCTCATCAGCCTGAAGGCCCAAGTTGCTGGCAAGTATGAGGCTGTTTCTCATTCTGGTGGATTTCATTCATCACCAAAATAATATAGGCATATCATCAACTAGCAAGGCATTTAATCCTGTTTGGAGTGATTCTCACTCACAACCTTAGGTGAAGTTGGTGGGAAAAGTGTGTCCTCAAAGCTAAGCTTACTTATTCCTGGTACATTTCCAGTTGCTGAGATAGAATGATTAGCTTCGTCAACATCTGGGCAAAGGCACTTCCTTATCGTTTATGTGTGACAGACCAGAACTTGGCTGAGGATGGGCTGCCTGCCAAGGCATTATGATGAACTAGTAACCCATCAAAGACTTTGACAGCACTGGGTTAAGGTGGAAAACATGCATGGAACTCAAGTTGACTTCAATTCTTTGCAATGAAGAATATTAAAAACTACTTGTTTCAAAATGAAAACTGCAATATCCAAAAGAGCCTCAAACCTATTTGTTAAAACTATTTTAGGCAACACCCACCTTTTCAAAGTACATAAGAGGGGACAGGAGACACATGGAGAACTCATGGAAAGATACCCAGATCCCAAGCCCTTAGGCATCAACATAAGTGGGCAGATGACTAACAGTTTCTTCCCACTTTACAATCCACTTCAAAGTTATTTCTACTCTCAAATGTAACTGTGCAGGAGATACCTCTATGACAGAGGTGGGAATAGAGGCTCAGGCAGGATGTGCTGGTGTTCACAGAGCAGCAAAGAGATGACAGACAGCCTTGGTGACAGAACCTCTGGCTGGTACCCATTTAGTTACAGGGCACTTTCCACTCCACTGTTGATTTTGCTCTTTTGTCTTCCTTTCTTTAATGTTATGCAAGTAATGCGTAATAAATTGCAGAAAAAAATGTAAAGGCAGATAAGCAAAGCAAAGATCTTGACAATCAATCATATCTTTCTACTAGGTGATAAAATCGTGTATTCTAACATTCTGGTCCATTCTAAATGGCTTCTAATCCTAGATACTGAGTAGAAGAAGTCCAGAGAAGACAGGCAAACCACCATCAGCCTTGTTCTGAGGGCACAAACAGGTCATTAAACCCATAGTAGGAGCATACTTTACATGTCTGAGTATGTGTTTGTATATGTAAGTGCAGTGCTCATGGAGGCCAGAGGGTGTTGGATCCTCTGGAGTCAGAGTTACAGGTTGTTTTGAACCATCTATTGTGGGTGTTGGGAACCAAACTTGGATTCTCTGCAAGAGCAGCCACTGCTCTTAATCGCTGAGTCATGTCTCTAATCCCCTTAACCATCTTTTAGTACACATCAGTATTAAGTACACTTTGTTGCCTCAGTACGTGGAATGTGGCTTAGCATCGTGCTGTATGGGTGGAACACACCTATTTAACAAACGTCAATGGAGGCCACACAACAACTTTGTAAGTCCAATCAAAGAGACAAAAGTACAGACTGCAGTTATTCACTCTCCATGAGGATTTATATTCCAACGCTGTTTCCAATAGCAAATACCTTAAATAGCACATGCATCAATTAGAAAATGCTGAATTACAGACCATGCATACTTAATACTGTGCTGTATTAGAATGAATCAGATTCATCTACATACACTATTTGCAAAAGGTGAAGCCAAAAACTTGATGGGGTGAAAAACAAATGGTAAAACAGTATGACATTAAAGCTGTCTATGTGCTCTTGCATTCATTTGCATAAAGACATACAGAAGGATAAATACTAAATTTACTAGTTATGAAAAAATTTTTCCCCTAGAGCAGTAAGTAGGAAGGGACTTATTTTACTTTAGATTTCTGTTTAATAACTGTTAAATTCCCAATGATTAGAATTAAATGAATTGAAGGAAGCCAGGGAATAGCAGGGTATAGACAAATAAAATGAGACGGCTCTGGAGTGTTTGGTAAAGGAACATGGCTACTACATGATGTCTTTTACAAAAGTTTTATATTTTCTGTAAGTAAATAAATAAGTTTCCTTAGGAAAAAGACACAGTTCCTATGAAGAACTGTGGGGTGTGTTAGAAAAGGCAGTTGCGGATTCGCTGTCCTCATCTCTGCTGGAGTGAATGAGGCTCTCCCATGTGTATGGCCAAGTCCAATGTGCATGTGGTACACATTGGTTCCTGGGGAGGCTAAAGCTCCTTAGGGATTAACTGGCTATATGTATTTCCTTTGTTGCTTTGCAGCTGCTCCTACCCCATCGCTCACCTACGGCTCCATTGGGATCCTCTCTTTGATTCTTTATGAATCAGGGATATCAGACTTTCTCATGGAAACTTTGTTGTAAACATTCCACTAGACTCACTTTCTGTCTAGTTTCAATGTCTTAATTTATTATTTATTATTTTTATTTTATGTGTATAAGTGTATTGTCTGCATGGCTGTAAGTGGACCCATGTTGTGCAATGCCCGAGGAGGACAGAAGAGGGTATCAGATCCCCTGGAACTACAGATGGTGGGTGTTGGGAACTGCTGAGCCATCTCTCTAGCCCATAGTTTCAGTGTTTTTGACACACAAATGCATCAATAGTAAAATCTATTGATCTTTTTACTTGCAGTATCTGCTTTTAAAATCTTCCCTACTTTTATGTATGCTTTTTTTCTAGCACTTTTGTAACTTTCTACATGTCAGTATTTAATTCAACTGAAATAACTTGATATAAATCAGGAATCTGTTTTCTAAATAAAGATCTAAATTTTTCTTACATAATTCTTCCATTACCCACTAGTTTCAAATATGATTGCCATCTTATACTGAGTATTCTTTTAGAAAAATGTTACTAAAGTTTTTATTAACATCCATTATGGACCCATAAGGAGTTTTAATAAATTTTCCAATATTCAATCATTCTTCAATTCCTAAAATACATATAATACGCTGTTCCTTTTCTCTGTTCTCTGTAGGAGTGTTTTCCCATTGTCCCAAGAAGCAATCTTCCAGGATTATGCTTAAAGAAATATAAATTGCTGGGCATGGTGATGCACGCCTTTAGTCCCAGCACTTGGGAGACAAAGGTAGGTAGGCAGATCTCTGTGAGTTCAAGGCCAGCCTGGTCTACATACTGAATTCCAGGTCAGCTGGGGCTGGAACTACAGGGAGACCCTATCTCAAAAAGATATAAATAAATAATAAATATAGATAGATAGATAGATAGATAGATAGATAGATAGATAGATAGATAGATAGTATGGGCAGAGCTAGATCCTAAGGCCCTTTTCTGGGAGGAATCTTTTACATACTTGTACTTTTAAACATCATAAACAGCCAATGCTGAGAGTTAGCATGGTTCCTAAGCATATCTGAATTCAGAGCTCTGGTTGAGACTTGCCCAGTCAGCTGAGGACACAATCCCAGGAAGGAAAGTGAGGGTCCGTGAGGATTTCCCACTAAAGTAAAATTGGGAGGTTTCCCCTTGTTCTTGTAGTTCTAGGTCTAACAATACCAGAGTCCTGTCTTCCTGAAAGGTAGAAGGCACTTACTGTCTAAGCATTTGAGCCCAGGGCTGGCCATTTTATGGCCTTTCCATTGTTGGCTGCTCTGGCTGCCACAGTTCTGCCCCACTTCTGCTGCTTCCCTCATGCCTACTTTGCAACACAAAGTGGACTGGGTGCTGAGGTACCATGGTAACTGCCCCAGAGCTGTGGCCTGTCCTTAAAAGGACAAAGACACCTTAGAACAAACTATAATCACAAAAGCAGAAATGAAAAGCTCCAGATTAGCAGGTGAAGCTGAGGAAAACTGAGAAAAGGTGAGGGGACAGAAAGGAAAGCAGGGGAAGAGCCCGGGGCAGCCCTATGCCCTAGGACTTCCAGAAAACGAGGAGAACTGCATTGAGGAAGGGCTCTGGGGAGAATTCTGAGTTCCCAACCAGGCTACCTGAGTTGCTGAAGAGGAAGGTGAGCATCAGGCCAAGAGGTGCGAAGAGACTCAGCAGGAAGCAGCAAGAGAGGTTCAGATGCGACAGGAAAGTTGAAAAGCTCCTAGATGTGGGGACAAGACCTGAAACCGTCCATAAGTCTAGCTTATGTCTAATTGGGGTTTCAAAAGAGGGGACAGAGAAAGAAGACTGGAAGACACTAATAGCTAAGCACATTATAGACTAGGAATGGTCAGAAAGGGGCAAGAAAGAAGCTGGGGACCAAAGAGCAGCCAATGGCTGAGGGTGGAGGAGCAAAGCCCCAGAGGGCAAAGACGTTGGGATGTGTTCTCAAGCCGAAGCCAGATGCCATGCTGCAGGTGGAAATGGGAGAAGGCAAGTGTCAAGAACTCCAGGGTTTTTAGCATAAGAAACTATGAGTACTGGTTATGTCACTCACTAAAAGGAGAATGACTAAAAGGACTGGTTTGTGGGTCAGGGAGGGAAATCAAATGTGTGACATCTTCCTTTAAAGTTTGAGGCATCTTGTGGAGAGGCGAGTGAAGAAGGCCAAGTGTAGTGCCAGCTCTGGAGTTCACAGGTCTGTGCCACTTGCTGGCACGAAAGTCTCTGGCATACAGGTTGTCTGTTGAAGCCATGAGCCTCCTAAGATCTGCCTGGGGGAAATATGAGGACAGAAGAGCCCATTTTAGCTCTTTTTGTTTTTCTGGAGGTTTTTACTGGTTTTGTTTAGGTTCCCTCTGGACTGCAGTGCTGGTCCTCCACTCGCACGCATGCTCCCTCCTCAAGCAGCCTTGCCAGAAACTGATCTACAGTGTCTTCCTCAGAGGACCAGCTTTTGGATTTATTGCTTCTATTTGTTTCATATTTTCTCTACTTTTATTAGCTTCCCCCAAGTTTTGTTAGATTTATTTGTAATCATGGTTTTCTAGCTACTGAAGATAAATGTTCTGTGTATTTTGTTTCTCTTAAAGGCTATGAATTTTCTCCAGGACAACTCTAAATACTCCAGTGCTGCCACTGCTGTCACTTTTGAAATTATTAGTAATTATTCCAACTCATTCTCTGATGAGGAGTTACTTATAGTAATGGTTTATTTTAGCTTCTAAGTTTTTTCTAATCATTTTTGTTATTGGTTTTTAATTTTACTGTTTTATAAATGTAATGTCTCTTTTTTGGTACTGACTGTATTTCACTGAATTAACATCCTTAATAGCACCTACACACCCACGCTGGCTTAAAGAATGTTTTGAACAACCTTTAGTGAAACGAGAAAATAAAAAAGAATTCTTGGGCATCTTCATGTCTCAGTTTAGTTTGTAATCTGTATAGATTCTTAGCCGTTCCAGTTGCACATTACAGAAACAGGAATGAGTGTGAGTTCAATGAGTAGTAAGTGAAGTTCTAACTAGACCACCTGGGTTTTGAAAACCGTCACGGTTATTTACTAGCTATATGACTCTGGGCGAGCAACACTGCATCTCTGTGCTTGTTTCTTCAGCTGTATAATGCAGAAAATATTAGTGTCTATCTTATTTGTAAGTATTATACAAATCACTACAACACGGTAAAAAGTGTAATAAATGCTGCCTATTATGAAACACAGTATATTTCCTAAAACAAAGCAAAAAAATTGTATTATGCTGGTATTTTAAATTTTGTATTGGTTGGTAACACTACAGCTCCTTGGAAGCATTCATTCATGATATAATCCTTATACCTACTCTATTACATACAAAAAGAATTCAGTTTCATCAGTCTTTAAAGATTAAAGTTCTGCCGGGCATGGTGGTACACGCCTTTAATCCCAGCACTTGGGAGGCAGAGGCAGGTGGATCTTTGTGAGTTTGAGGCCAGCCTGGTCTACATAGTGAGTTCCAGGACAGCTAGGGCTACAAGGAGACCCTGTCTCGAAAAAACAAAAAAAAAAAGACAAAAAAAAAAGATTAAAGTTCTATATGTCTTCGTTAATGTATGATAACGACATCCTCAGTGCACTCAATGTTTTACATAGAAGGACCAGCACTGACCAGCAGGCCCTGGGAGATTTTTTCCATACTTCAATTCATGTGCATTAAATCTCAGAAGCCAGGCACCGATGATAGTCACAAAATCTTCTTTCTCCCATCTACCTTGAAACATCATTGTTGGGGCTGGAGAGATGGCACACTGTTTAAGAGCACTGGCTGTTCTTGCAGAGCACCTAGGCTTGATTTTCAGAACCCACATAATGACTAACACCATCTGTAACTCCAGTTCCAAGGGGATCCAACACCTTCTTCTGACGTCTGTGGGCACTGCACAGCATGGGAGCACTTACATACATGCAAGCAACATACTCATACACATAAAATAAAAATAGTAAGGCCTAGAGAGATAAATGGCTCAGTGGTTAAGAGCACTGACTACTCTCGCAGAGGACCTGAGTTTGATTCCCAGCATCCACATGGCAGCTAACAACTGTCTGTAACTCCAGTTCCAGGGATCTGATGCCTTCTTTTGACCTCCGTGGGCATTGCATGACAGAGTGCACTTACACACATGCAATACACTCATACACACAAAATAAGAATATAGTATTTTTAAAAATAATAATAATAACAA